>NW_015557134.1:150499-151850 GCF_001515605.1 Sinocyclocheilus anshuiensis | reverse complement strand
TTTACTCATCTCATCTCGATCCCTCTCTCTCTCTCTCTCTCTCTCTCTCTCTCTCTCTCTCTCTCTTTCTCTCTCTCTATTATCTGTGCCCGTTTAGATCATTAATTCTTAATGTTGCCTCATGAAAATGTCCATTAAAAGCAGCCCTGAAAGTACAAAACGCAGGGATTCACTTGAATTTTTGACTAGTTCCTGTAATTATTCAACCAAGTTTACAAGAACTTTTACAGAACCTCTGCCACCTGTGTCTCTCGTCTGAGCTGCAGGGAGCAGCAGGCCTGGACATCGCAGTTAACTAGGAGCGAGTTATGTCTTCTTTCATTAGTTGTGGCTGGA
Organism: Sinocyclocheilus anshuiensis; assembly: GCF_001515605.1. Lineage (NCBI taxonomy): Eukaryota > Metazoa > Chordata > Actinopteri > Cypriniformes > Cyprinidae > Sinocyclocheilus > Sinocyclocheilus anshuiensis. The sequence continues at coordinate 151,514 of NW_015557134.1, read as the reverse complement.
TTTATTACTCTGGCTGTGAGTTTATGACCTTGTTAAAGAAATAGTTTGGTATTTTGTTGCTGTGATAGTAGAAGAGTCTGAGTTATGTCCCTGTCACCATTCAGTTCTGTGCACCGCAGGGGTCGCAGCTTTGTGCGCTGTCTGGACATTTCTACACTGAGCTGCTGGATTAGCTGTTAATACCTGTCAATTGCTCACCAAAGATGACATTTAAGATTACAGCTGTGGGATTTTAGCCCTGTTTCCATAGAGACTGGACTGTCACTCACATGCTGCCTTCAAGACAAGCCGGAATGACGGACGTCACCACGATGTTGTTATTACCACTGGAGATACTTGGGATTTTCTTTGAGCCTTGACTTGGAGGCGTTAATTAAAGAATCACAGCGGAAGAAAATTGGTATTGGTCATAATTAAACACCCCATGAAATTGCTAGACAAGTGCAGTTTGTTTGTTTGTTTGTCTGTTTTTCTTTTTGACATTTCCTATAAAGAGTTATAAAAAAAGAAATAGTGGAAAAGCAAAAAAACAAAACAACAACAAAAATTTATTTAATTAAAATTATATTGTCCGAATCGGTTTTTTTTTTTTTTTCTCAGCTAAAATTGTTAGTTATTATAATTATGATTTCTGAATTCATAAGTATAAACTGTCCAGGAGGTTTTAAAAGCAGTAACGTCCATTCAGTGACATCATGGTAAAGCGTGTTACCAATCAGCAAAGTGCTCACTTAAAGGGATAGCTTACCCAAAATGAAAATTGTCATAATTTCCTCATGTTGATCCAAAACTGAATGACTGTTTCTTTTCAGTGGGTCCCACTGATTTTCATTATATGTCTAAAAACAGCTGAACATTCTTCAGAATATCATCTTTTGTGCTCCAATGAATAAAGAAAGGTTTTAAACGACATTAGGGTGAATAAATAGGGCCTTTCGCACCGCCGGAACCTTTTCATAGTACCTGAACTAATTGTGGAACTGCCCACTTTTTGGCGTGTTCGCACCGCAGGAAC
>NW_015557134.1:118717-148827 GCF_001515605.1 Sinocyclocheilus anshuiensis | reverse complement strand
GTGTGTGTGTGTGTGTGTGTGTGTGTGTGTGTGTGTGTGTGTGTGTGTGTGTGTGTGTGTGTGTGTGTGGGGAGAGGATGTCAGACAGGATTAGCTGTTAATACCTGTCAATTGCTCACCAAAGATGACATTTAAGATTACAGCTGTGGGATTTTAGCCCTGTTTCCATAGAGACTGGACTGTCACTCACATGCTGCCTTCAAGACAAGCCGGAATGACGGACGTCACCACGATGTTGTTATTACCACTGGAGATACTTGGGATTTTCTTTGAGCCTTGACTTGGAGGCGTTAATTAAAGAATCACAGCGGAAGAAAATTGGTATTGGTCATAATTAAACACCCCATGAAATTGCTAGACAAGTGCAGTTTGTTTGTTTGTTTGTCTGTTTTTCTTTTTGACATTTCCTATAAAGAGTTATAAAAAAAGAAATAGTGGAAAAGCAAAAAAACAAAACAACAACAAAAATTTATTTAATTAAAATTATATTGTCCGAATCGGTTTTTTTTTTTTTTTCTCAGCTAAAATTGTTAGTTATTATAATTATGATTTCTGAATTCATAAGTATAAACTGTCCAGGAGGTTTTAAAAGCAGTAACGTCCATTCAGTGACATCATGGTAAAGCGTGTTACCAATCAGCAAAGTGCTCACTTAAAGGGATAGCTTACCCAAAATGAAAATTGTCATAATTTCCTCATGTTGATCCAAAACTGAATGACTGTTTCTTTTCAGTGGGTCCCACTGATTTTCATTATATGTCTAAAAACAGCTGAACATTCTTCAGAATATCATCTTTTGTGCTCCAATGAATAATTTTAAACTTTAAACGACATTAGGGTGAATAAATAGGGCCTTTCGCACCGCCGGAACCTTTTCATAGTCTAATTGTGGATTGTGGAACTGCCCACTTAACGCTTTTTGGAGGAACTAAATTAGCTCCTACTTCAGAGTAGGGTCTACAACAGTTCTATATGAACTATCAGTGACGTAAGTATACGCTGATTGGCCAAACGCACTCGAAACACCGGCCACCCGGCATTTTTAAAAAGCCATGTAAACATATTTACTCCACGAACATGGAAAACAGCGATAACGCCATTTACCTGCAGCGTTGTGTTCTTTTCTCAGCTTCGATGATATGTAACACTGCAAGTTGTCATGAAAAAATTAGTCTCTTAGCCCAACTTTTTGCTCTTGCAATCGCATAAATTGTGCGTTTACATCTCCATTATAAAAAGACATTGCTTCAGAGTTCCTGCTGCCGGTGCGAATGCAACCAGGAAAACGGCCCGAGGGAGAAATTGGTTCTCTAGGAACTACCCTGCTGGCTAGTTCCTAGAACTAAGTTCCTAGAACTACGCGGTGCGAAAGCCCCTAATGATGACAGAATCTTGATTTTGGGTGAACTATCCTTTTAAGCTATTCATCCAATCATTGCACAGCTCAGTGAAGCAATAGAACAACTGTTCCTCATAAACGCGCTCACTTAGTGCATCACATCTGCGTAGCGGCAGATGAAAGAGACTTGTTTAACCACAATCCACTGCATGACAGGACTTTATGTGTTACAGATCAGGCCCGAAAACCAGAACATCTGAACTCTTTTGCAAAGTTCATTGCATTCCCATAGTCAAAAGGTGATGTTTTGGTCCAATATGGTTTTGACCTTTGGAAAAACGTTTACGTTCCCATCTTCCAGCTTCAGGACACACTAAAGAAAGCTTTTTGACAAACAAGCAGTAAGTGGTAATCCTACAATGTTTAGTGCCACACTGAAAACAATGTGATGTAAAAAAAAAAGTTTCACTTCGAAATTGCTAGTAAACTTGATTTGATTCCTTTTACATTTGAAATGGTTCCTCGATTCCAAAGTGTTGGGAATTAAGAATCAGTTACTAAAATTGGAATCAATTCCATCGAAGAGAATCAGTTCTTCTTTAATAGCCTCTTAGTCATTTGGGAATAGTGATAAGTTAGATTTGTTTCCAGAAACCAGTTCTTTCAGAAGGTTTGTTTCAATGATTCTGTTAAAAAAAATGTTTATGGTGAGTAGACGTGATTTGCAAAAGGAAGTAAGCCTTCATAACGCAGTCTAGGGCTGCACGATTATGACAAAAATCATAATTGTCAATTATTCCCTTGAAATTGTAATTGTGATTGTTAATTACGATTATCACAATTTACATTGAATGATGTTTATACCATTGTTTGATGCAACTGCATGCCGTATTTTTATATGAAAATAAACAAGATGAAAACACTCTTACTGAAAAACCTTTAGTGCTTTTCTATAGTATTAAGCCTCAAATGTCAACTATACATCAGATTGGTTTCTTCTTTCAACTATAAAAAAAAGTAAAAATATGAATGGTATTATAATGTTATACTAAAACTAAAATTAAAACAATGGAAAACCCTTAAGATAACATGTAGAAAGAAAAAAACGCATCTTAAGGACGCAGAATAACATAAGTGGACTTTGAACGATTAATTGGCGCTTTGAACGATTATGTAATTGTGGCATCCATAATTGTAATCACAATTAGAAACTCGATTAATTGTGCAGCCTTATTTTACACACTATAAAATGTTTTGTGTAATACCTAAATTAACTGGTTTTATTACACCAGTGAAACTCCTCTTCAAGTGTCAGATCAAGTATCTGAACAAATGTAAATGTTGACCTCATACAGGGCAGCGTTTGATGAAAGAAATAGATTTCCTGATGCTATTCCACCATCACTGGGATCACCATTATCATTTTAATGAAGCTAAAGTGAAACTGTGCCTAAAAGATTTTGAAGTCAACATTTTATGCTGTCCTTAAATAATAGATACTCAAATGAGGGGGAAATAGTTTGTTTACTACTTTGTTGTGTGTGTGTGTCTTTGTAGGTGCAGAAGGTAGTGGGCACTAGAGCAGTTTTTAGGGATGTGATTGCAGGAAAGCTATGCAACTTTTCAGTCCGAACCGAGAAAGAGTTTTTCAGAGACAGTCCAGCCGTGATTGTCACCATCAGAGCTGGTATACATTCACACAATCTCAACTACTTACTCAGGTTTTATTTTATTTTATTTTATTTATAAAAAAATAAATAAGAAATAATACTTCTATTTACTGATTATGTGACAGTGAAAAAAATCTAATAATTCCATTTTTTTTTAATGCTGATCTTTTGAACTACATTGATACATTGAAAAATCCTGAAAAAAATTATCACCATTTCCACAAAAATATTAAGCATCACAACTGTTTTCAACATTGATAATAATCAGAAATGTTTCTTGAGCAACAAATCAGCATATTAGAATGATTTCTGAAGGATCCTGTGACGCTGAAGACTGAAGTAATGATGCTGAAAATTCAGCTTTGCATCACAGAAATAAAATACATTTCAAAATATATTAAAATACAAAACAGTTCATTTATATTGTAATTACATTTCACAATATTCCTGTTTTCAGTGTATTGTTGCTCAAATAAACACAGCTTTGGTGAAAATAAGAGACTTTAAAAAATGTTACTGGCCCCAAACTTTTGAACTAGTAATGACATTTTAATGCAAGTTTTACGAATGTAACATATAATAGCAAAATAAAATAAGACGGTAATGTCTCACAAGCACAGCCACAGGTTCGGATGAGTAGCTTTGTTATTTCTTAGGAGACTGGGCTTGTCTGATGGGGTTTCCTTCCGCTCACTGCAGGGGCCTCAGCACTGATTAAAGGAGCAAAGCAAATAAAACAAACAGCAATCAGAGACGGGAACACACACACACACACACACACACACATATATGCCCTCAAACACATGCATAACCCAAATCAAATACAGGAATACACACAGAGAAAATATCTGATCTTTTCTCTTTTAAGTCTAAACTATGAGGGCTGGGTTACATTTACACAACTTATAAATACACAACACACAGATGCATAAACATACTGTGTATGCTAAGAAAAACAGATGAAAACCAAGATAAGGATCAACTTTTTCACCCATGAAAAATTTACTTTTGGCTGTTACATTACAAAAAGCCAGATTTAGACGTAATCCCTGTCAGCAAGAAAACCACACACAAACTCCAAAAACCCCACAAACATTGGCAGTCTTTCTCCTAAGATCATGAGAAACCCCAAATATCTTTGATTTCGACATTTCCCATGCTTTTCCTATTCCGAATCCGCAGCATTTATCAACATCATCCATCTGGCACAGACGGCACATCACATTACCCCAGTAGGCCCTGGTTACCATGACGGCAATGCCAAGCCTCATTTCTCTCATTTGAGAAGCCTAATTTATTTGACAGGAGGAAAATATAAGATACATGTACGCAGATTCACTGCCTGAAACACATAGTGATTCTTATACAGCCACTGACAGCATGCATGTCTTATTAAACAGCCGAGCATGCTGATTTCTACTTTCCGCTCATCATTGAAAGGTCAGTCACATATATAGGCAACAATATGCCTGACCACACACAGTCTATTGCTGACGCTGACATTTTTGTTACAATATTCAGAGTCTGTCATCCAAATATGGAGTGTCAAAACAGTATGGATTCATTTCTAATCTTAAATACCCTAATTAGACCAAATTATATTAAACTACATGAAATCCTCACCATCCTGAAATATACGCCCAGAATATAACTGTTGAAAAGAACCAGAACACTTCTCTCGTGCTGGACTTCAAACCAACACCCCCTCCCTTTAATTTCTGACAGGCCATTTTAGGCTTGTAGAATGTTTAAATTACCCAGAAGGCTTCCCGCTGGCTCATACAATCTCCATCCAACATTTGCCGCCAACCTCACAGGTACGAACACACAGACATGTGCAATTTGGGGCCGAACGTTTGAGTGCCGATCGTACATTCTCGCACTTGTAATTGTGGCATCCATAATTGTAATCGCGATTAGAAATTCGATTAATTGTGCAGCCCTAACGTAGTCAAAGCAACTAAAAAGAATCGAAAAATAATTCAGTGAAGAATCGATTTTAGAGTTAATTCCAGAACCAGGAATTCCAACACTTTGGAATTAAATAGCTCTAAACCCTAAAAACTAAAATAGTATTCTCTTGTAAAGAAACAATAGTTTTGTTTTGTTTTGAACTTTGAAAAATGTTACAGTGATACAGTGTATCTTTCAGCAAATCGGGTGGCCAATATTATATCACTTAATTAATATTCATAAGGCATATTAAAAGGTTAATAATGAGATTCCCATACTTTCAGATCATTATATGTCCCTATGTTACACTGAGCTACATTTAAAGTGATTTCCCGAGGTGTCCTTGAACAGTCCCGCTCTGGCTTGGTTTTGTCTGAGATATTTTCTGTCATTGGAAGAATGTGTTCTCATATAATCTCTCACACACACCCAGTGTGTCTCATATTGTGTGCTGCCCCCTTTAGGCCTGCCCTGGCACAGCTGCAGGATAATGAGGTCATGGATGCCCTCTTGCCAGCAGGAACTTGAGCTTACTTAGGGAAAATTACTCTGGGTTTGTGCAGCCCAAACAGATTGTGCTAATTCCTAGTGGGCTGAAAAGGTTGACTTGGCCGCTGGCCTTATTTGTCGGGGGTTAAAACCATCTTTTCGAGCTGTTGTTGCTCCCATCACTGGTCATCGTGGGTCAATCCCCTTTTGTCAGGTGGGGGTTGTTTAGGGGGCTGGGGAATTTTGGGAGAGGGGTGGAGCGGGTCAGTATGTGGGCCGTTTCAAAATGTTCTTCTGCCTGTTTTTTTCCCCTTCATCTCAGTTCCAGACATGCTTTTCTGTACATCACCGCAGATCATCGTCTCAATTACCGAAGTCATCCGTTGTTCTCTCTCGTCTGTGATTTTTCGACTGCTCGAGAGAACATGTAGACTGTAAAGTCTGCACTGCAGTGTGTGACATGTCTGCTTTTCATCTTCCTTTTAAACCCACGGCCTCTTGTCTACCACAACAATCATAAGAACAGACTACTGTTTTTCTACGCCCACTCACCTTTCCGCTCACCCTCTTCCTCTTTTTTTTTTTTCTCGTAGTTCCTTCTAGGGATATCAGAAATGCAGGTACTTTGGTAAAAAGTCAATGATAAACTGCAGCAGACTCAATGTATTTATAGCTCAGTCTTACAGCTGCTTTCAGATGCTCACATTCAAATGTTTTTTGTGAAATAAATATGAATTAAATCATGAATAAAATATAAATACATATAAAAATCTAATAAACTAGTCAACCTGAACATACTTTGGGTATATATTTAATTTATTTATTTTGTCATTTCTAGATGATTACTTGACATCAAATACTTATTCATTTCTATATTTGTTCTGTTTTTGTTCTATTGCTTTTTATTTGAGTATGTTTCCTGATATATAAATTTCCTGGTAATTTACTCACCACCATGTCATCCAAGATGTTCATGTCTTTCTTTCTTCAGTCAAAAAGAAATGAAAGAAACTGAGGAAAACATTCCAGGATTTTTCTCAGTATAGTGGACTCCAATGGGGACCAATGGGTTGAAGGTCCTAATTGCAGTTTCAATGCAGATTTGAAACTTTTTTTTTTTGCATTTGTGGTTAAAAAGTATATACATTTTAATTTTTTTTAGAAAATGACATTGTTTCACTAGATAAGGCCCTTATTCCTTGGCTGGGATCGTGTAGAGCCCTTTGAAGCTGCATTGAAACTGCAATTTGGGTCCCATTGAAGTCCACTATATGGAGAAAAATCCTGGAATGTTTTCCTCAAACATCTTAATTTCTGAAGAAAGAAAGACAAGAATATCATCTTGGATGACATGGGGGTGAGTAAATTATCAGGACATTTTTAATTTGGAAGTGAAGTAATCCTTTAATTGATAAATATGTAAAAGCTACATGCCTTTTTCATTAATAATTATATATTTATTTTGCTTTTAAGTAAAGTGTTTTGTTCATTAGCATATTAGTTTTTGATGTGGTATCAAAATTGGCATCAAGAATCATGAAACCTCGACTACTGACATTTTGGTATCATGACACTCTCTGTTCCACTCTCTGCTGATCAAGTTCAGCTTTTACACCTTTACTCAACATCTCTGCATCCCTAGAGGGAGAAAAGAGAGAGCGAGGGAGGTGAGGAACACAATGAGAGCCATTAGGTGATGAATCATTTTTTTTCTACACCTCCAGTGTGTTGACTAATGACTGCCGTGAGCACTAAAAAGGTCATGTTTTTGGATTCGGTCCATGAGTGTGTGTTTGTGTGTATTTCTGTGTGTTTACATGTGAGGGGGTGAATCTTTTATACGTTGTGTGTATTCTCTAAAGATTATTTTTATTTAGGTCCATTTTGGGTAAATGTAATATTTGGCTTTATTGTAAGAGGCTCTTTGGATGAAATCCAAGGGTTTCATCATTGTTCTTGATTTTAACATAAATTTGTTGTAATGTTTTTGACCTTTTTGAGGTGAATTGCAAAGTTTTGTAGTCCATGAATTTTAAAGAAGTTTTCTGGGTTTAATTCAAGTTGAGCTCCATGGACAGCACCTGTGTCGTGCTGTCGATTGCCACAGAAAATCATTGTGTTTTCAGTAGTGCACTTATAATGGAGGTCTGTTGGAGCAAGGCAGTCTACCAGAATAGATTCAAATATAACAACAACAAAAAAAATCTATTTAAAATACACTTTTTCAAAAGTATAGCCACAAGATTTGATCATTTCTATATGTTAAATGATACTAACCTTACTAACGTTACTAACCTTGTCTGTTCAAAGTTACATTAATTTTTTTTACTCATGTATACTTGTATGCCCAATTATACCATAAAGACCACATAGACAAGAAGTACACTACCATTCAAAAGTTTAAGGTCAGAAAGATGTTTTTAATAATTAATGCTTCTATTCATCACCGATGCATTCAATTCATCAAAAGTGACAGTTAAGGCATTCTAATGTCACAAAAGATTTCTATTCCCAATAAATGCTGTTATTTTGATTTCTATTCATCAAAGAATTCTGACCATGCACATAATGTTAAGCAGCTCTACTGTTTTTACCATTGATAATTAAGAGAAATGTTTCTTGAGCTGCAAACCGGCATATACAAATTATTTCTGAAGGATCGTGTGACACTGAAGACTGGAGAAATTATGCTGAAAATGCAGCTTTGCATCGCAGGAATAAATTACATTTTTAAATATATTCACATAGAAAACAGTTTTTTTTTTATGTAATAATAATTCACAATATTACTGTTGTTACTGTATTTTTGAGCAAACAAATGCAGCCTTGTTGAGCATAAGAAACATTTTACAGACAGTAACACACAACAAGAGGTTCATCAGCCTCGCTTCATTTAAAAGGATTATTTAGATTCTTTATAGCTCAAATCAAACACATTTTTATAGAGAAGTTAGATTATAAGTATTAATATAAGTGCCTTGGGCTTTCATTGCAAGTGCATTGTCGTAAACACAATTCATTAATTTTTTTCTCTAATTGAATTTGGGTGGTAACTGAAAGCATGTCACGGATGCTGTCCGTAGAGCTTAATTTGTATTGAATTCAGAAAATATCCTAAATCTGTGGCAAACATCATTGCACAAAAGTGCTTTGAACATAAACTTCAAATTCATTAGCCAACCGGCAAATACGGAGCCCAGCCTCAGTTCCTTGTTATCAAGTTTCACATTAAAATAAATCTGTTACCCTCAAGCAGAAAAGCTATTGAATGTTTGCTGGCACCCCTCGTCGTCATGTGCTCCTCGGCTGTCTGCCGTAATGTTTTCCTAAGAACGTAATAATCGAGATATTTTGGATGGGAAAAAAGTCTTTGTAACGTGAGCGCCGCGGATTAACTACGGTGTGTCATTCAGGGGTTCAATAAAATATTGAATGGATCGAATACAAAGTGTTTCTGCAATGAGGAATTCAATATCGTCCTCATGAACTGCCTTTATATTTGCAAAGGAAAATAAGTTTGAAGATGAAGCTCTTTGTACCATGGGGATGGAGCTTGAACATTGTTTGAATGCAGTATTCAGTGCCTGGATGCCGGGTTATTCAGACTTACATGGATGAAGTACCAAGTTTTGCAGAGAGGCACCTCACCTATGAAATATTTAGTAATGTGAAGGCTGGAAGATGCAATGACTGTGTATTTCAGAGTCTGTGTGTGTGTGTGTGCGCACTGAGGGATGATTGTATACATGGTTAAAAGGCAACATAGTTGCGGTCGAGTCTCTGTTATTCCTGAGAGACAGTTTCCTATACAAAGCAGCCAGGAGAGAGGCAAGTACTAAATAGGCAAGAAGTGCGCTGGCATACAGGAACACATCCTGTGTGGACCACCTCAGTTGCAATGACAAACTCAAAGAAATATGTTAATTGATATGGAAATATTGACTTCCAAAGCAACTTTTTGTGTTTGTCCGTTTAATGATTTACTGACGCAATCTTCATTTTGGAGGTTTTTCTCTGCAAACATTGATATTTCATATAATGAATTGATTTTTTATTTATTTTCATTGATCTGATTAATTTATCAGCATTTAATGCAGTTCATTCAGTTAACATTTTTAATTAATTGGCAACCATAAGGTTTACTTATATTTTGCAACAAAAGTGATAATGACTGAATAAAACTCATTTAAAATTGAACTTCATTAAACTGCCATTAATTTAAATTAATTAGAAAGTAAACAACTCAGTAAAAAAAAGGGCATGACATTCATTACATGAAGTCATTTTTCAACAAATGGTGAGTGAAAGCAGCGCTGAGCCTTCAGAAGGTGTTGATCGTCAGCTGCAGGTCAAACTAAATATAACATGAGCTGTTTATTTTCTGTTCAACTTAGAAGATTTGTGAAGCTTCCAACCCTGTTACAAAAAATCGGACTTTCCTGATTTGTGAGATTTTGTTTTGTATAATCAGGCATTAACCAATTATCAAAAACAAAGTTGTTTATAAAGGTTGAGCTTAATGAATGCACTCAAAATTAAGAAAATGGATTGAGTTTATTTATTTCCCCTCATGCTGCAGAAGGGAATCAAATGATATTACTTCTAGGGTTTTGCGGGAAAACCATGTGGTATCAGGATTGTGTGTGAAACATGGAAATCAGCTAAATGTTGCTTTTAGAATTTTTTTAATTGCCAGTTTTAAAATTACATTTTAGTAAAAAATTATGGAGTAACTTTCAAAGAAAATTAGCTTGTGGTACAAGATTTTGAACTAACCATTTTACATCACAATTATGATACATTCATGATATAGTAATCCAGTCTGAAAAGCTACTTTGAAACAATGTGTATTGTTTAAAACACTGTACAAATAAACCTAACTTGACTTACTACAATGAAACAAATGTCACTTGAACAGATTATATCAAAACTTGTATCATTTTAATATTAATAAATAAAATAATTACATTTCATGCTAGGTTAGGTTATATTAGTCTGTCAAGAATGTCTCATAGTTGTCACAACAAGAATATGGATTTGTGCCTCTGATAAATAATTTAAAAAGTAATGGGACACCAGTGTGTTCTGTATTCATAAAAATTGCCAGTTATGCTTGCTTTTCCTTTATATGAGTGAGTGGCTGCACATTGCTGTGAAGTAATGGAGAGTCATAAACCAGTGTTTTGTTGCTAAGTCACAGAGTTCCAGTGAGCCGTCGTTTCACACCAATGGAAATGCTGAAAAAACCTTGACATTGATATTATGTTTTTTCATCTTTTTTCCAAAGCTACCTCTGACGGTACAAAAGAAGGGATCGACAGCATGAGAGGAGGCGTTTGTGTGACACGAGGGATGAAGCTGGTTCTCAAAGTGGGACAGAGTGAGTATCATCATCACCTCCAAAAACACATCAATGAATGAACCTAAGCACTGAAACAAACTGAGTTCTTGACTGAGTCAAAAATCAATAAACATTGTGTCAATACAAGCAAACACTTGCTCCTGCTCATAATAGAAGCACTTGAACTTTGCATCAAAATGTTCTGAGCGTTTGTCATCATATAATCACTTTTTTGCTTTCATAGCCGCATATGGCCTTCCCCCAAAACCCAAACCTGATCCAGGCCGTCCCAGCAACAGAATCCCAGGTACAAGTCTGAAATAATGCGGGACACTTTCACATTCGCTTATGAGCTTAACCCTGGCTTAACATCTGTTTTTTTTTAACCCTGGATTAAGGCCACTTTTAATCCTGCGTTAAGCAACGTTTCACTTTTGTAATTTTGAAAAGATGTTAGCACTGCACCTGGATTATGAATCCTTGCCCTGGAAGAGGTACTAACCCAGAGTGAAACAGCAAAAATGTTTAGCAACAGACAGCCAATCGTGAACGAAATAATGGTTGCTTCATTAAATATTTATTGTTTTATTGTTTATTTTTATTGGCTTTTTTCCTTTACTGTATAGGACAGTGGACAGTTGACAGGAAAGTGGAGGGAGAGAGAAGGGAAATGGGTTGGGTACATGACCCAAGTCAGACTCAAACCTGGGTCCCTGTGAGCATAACAGTTCTGTATGTCATGAGTAGCACGCACTAGACTTGTGACTACAGCTAAGATATGTGAATTGCATGTTTGTAAATTAACTAAAACTAACTATTAAAAAGCCATTTTGGTTAATTGAAATTAAGTTGAAATAAAACATAAATATTAGATGAAAAAATTTAACAAAAAAATTACTAAATAACTAAACTATTACTAAAATAAAACAAATTTAATAATACACTTCTCTAAATCTCTACTGAAATAATTTTGTATTAAAGCTAAATAAAATAAAAAGCATGTCAAAATGAAAATAATAAAAGCTTATTCAAAATAATAATAAATATTGCAATAGTATATAAATAACTAAAATAGCACTAAAATAGAATGTTAACCCAGGCTCAGAAAGATGCCAAGTAAACAATTTTTATTATGAAAATAAAATACACTTCTTTCAACTGCATTTACGTATTAGCCTTGATGCCATATGCATATGCATCTGTTGTCATGTTAACGCACTGTCTAGTGCGTTTTGTAATTGATTTTTTTTTTCTTGGAGGCTCAGACTGCACTGGTTGAGCTCCATAAGGTAAACATTTGAGGAACCGGCAGTGTTAAAGCCAAACACGATGCATATTTGAACTCAAGCCGGCTGAAATCAAAGCTATTTATGGATTAAATCTAATCTAATCTAAATACTATCAGGATGTTTGTCGTAGAAGATAAAGCCAAAAAGCAAGTGAGCTTCAGAAGTCGGGTTGTTGATTTATCAGCTCTTTTCTGTTTCAGATACAGAAAGTGGCTCTAAAGCAGGTGATGAAGGTGAGGCCGGTGAGAGGGGAGACAGCGGGGCCGTGTCTGTCTCTAACATCGCCCTAATCGCCGGCGGTGCCGGGGGAGCCTTCATCCTCCTGATCGCCGTAGTGATCGCTGTCGTGTGTTACCGGCGACGGAAGGCCAAGCACTCCGAAACTCACCATCCTGCCCTTACGCTCTCCTCTCTTACCCCAAAGAGAGGCAACTCCTGCGGGGCAGCTATGGGGGCCGGCGGGGGCAACAATATTGGCTCCTGAGTCAAAAATCAATAAACATTGTGTCAATACAAGCAAACACTTGCTCCTGCTCATAATAGAAGCACTTGAACTTTGCATCAAAATGTTCTGAGCGTTTGTCATCATATAATCACTTTTTTGCTTTCATAGCCGCATATGGCCTTCCCCCAAAACCCAAACCTGATCCAGGCCGTCCCAGCAACAGAATCCCAGGTACAAGTCTGAAATAATGCGGGACACTTTCACATTCGCTTATGAGCTTAACCCTGGCTTAACATCTGTTTTTTTTTAACCCTGGATTAAGGCCACTTTTAATCCTGCGTTAAGCAACGTTTCACTTTTGTAATTTTGAAAAGATGTTAGCACTGCACCTGGATTATGAATCCTTGCCCTGGAAGAGGTACTAACCCAGAGTGAAACAGCAAAAATGTTTAGCAACAGACAGCCAATCGTGAACGAAATAATGGTTGCTTCATTAAATATTTATTGTTTTATTGTTTATTTTTATTGGCTTTTTTCCTTTACTGTATAGGACAGTGGACAGTTGACAGGAAAGTGGAGGGAGAGAGAAGGGAAATGGGTTGGGTACATGACCCAAGTCAGACTCAAACCTGGGTCCCTGTGAGCATAACAGTTCTGTATGTCATGAGTAGCACGCACTAGACTTGTGACTACAGCTAAGATATGTGAATTGCATGTTTGTAAATTAACTAAAACTAACTATTAAAAAGCCATTTTGGTTAATTGAAATTAAGTTGAAATAAAACATAAATATTAGATGAAAAAATTTAACAAAAAAATTACTAAATAACTAAACTATTACTAAAATAAAACAAATTTAATAATACACTTCTCTAAATCTCTACTGAAATAATTTTGTATTAAAGCTAAATAAAATAAAAAGCATGTCAAAATGAAAATAATAAAAGCTTATTCAAAATAATAATAAATATTGCAATAGTATATAAATAACTAAAATAGCACTAAAATAGAATGTTAACCCAGGCTCAGAAAGATGCCAAGTAAACAATTTTTATTATGAAAATAAAATACACTTCTTTCAACTGCATTTACGTATTAGCCTTGATGCCATATGCATATGCATCTGTTGTCATGTTAACGCACTGTCTAGTGCGTTTTGTAATTGATTTTTTTTTTCTTGGAGGCTCAGACTGCACTGGTTGAGCTCCATAAGGTAAACATTTGAGGAACCGGCAGTGTTAAAGCCAAACACGATGCATATTTGAACTCAAGCCGGCTGAAATCAAAGCTATTTATGGATTAAATCTAATCTAATCTAAATACTATCAGGATGTTTGTCGTAGAAGATAAAGCCAAAAAGCAAGTGAGCTTCAGAAGTCGGGTTGTTGATTTATCAGCTCTTTTCTGTTTCAGATACAGAAAGTGGCTCTAAAGCAGGTGATGAAGGTGAGGCCGGTGAGAGGGGAGACAGCGGGGCCGTGTCTGTCTCTAACATCGCCCTAATCGCCGGCGGTGCCGGGGGAGCCTTCATCCTCCTGATCGCCGTAGTGATCGCTGTCGTGTGTTACCGGCGACGGAAGGCCAAGCACTCCGAAACTCACCATCCTGCCCTTACGCTCTCCTCTCTTACCCCAAAGAGAGGCAACTCCTGCGGGGCAGCTATGGGGGCCGGCGGGGGCAACAATATTGGCTCAGAGCCCAGTGATATCATCATTCCCCTGCAGACCTCTGACTCGGCGTACTGCCCCCATTACGAAAAAGTCAGCGGCGATTACGGACACCCCGTCTACATCGTTCAAGAGATGCCTCCTCAGAGTCCAGCCAATATTTACTACAAAGTATGAGATCAGAGAACATGCAGACAACCCATCCAGAATTGATGGTACCTCACACACATGTGCTGTGTCCAAGTGACTCTATATTTAAGAGCCTATACGTGATACTAGAACTTGGATGTGAAGTTGAGTTCTAGGAAAGTGGTAAATCAAGCTTTTATGTCATAGCAGCGTTTGCATTTATTTACAAGTGTGTGTGTGTGTGTGTGTGTGTGTGTGTGTGTGTGTCGGGCGGATCACAGATTTCACATGTACTCAGGTGCAAGTGAATGTACGTCACACGCTTGTTGGAGATGAGTTTATACGTCCATTCTGATGGTTGAAATTGAGTTATTGTGCTTATCCTCAAAACCAAACAGTAAAGAGTGATTCATAAAAAAGAATACCTGTATAAATAATATAAGTACTTCTTACATTTTTACCCTCGGGGGGAAATTCACTAAGAAAGTGCACTGGCTGATTGCGTCGTTTATTTACACATGCATTGTTTTAGTGGTCCATTCACTAACAATAAAAACGCGCCCAAAAAATCTAAACACCATCTCCACGCCACAATTCGCCACCTGCGGACTGGTGCAATCTGGCGTACTTTACTGGTACTGTACAGTATCGCTAAGATCCAGAAAACGGACTGACACTTTAAAATGCCAAAAACGGTTTTGACTAGATATGTTTCCATTTCAAAAGCTTTTTTCATTATTTGATCATCATTTGATGAATTATCGCTGCCATTGTCACTAGACATTTTATACAATCATCTTTTTTAAATATTAGCTCAACTGCGTCTTTTTAGGCGGTTTTGAATACCGGATGTCTTTTGACGGAATCTGATGAAGACACTGAATTCAATAATCCTTGCGCTTTGGAACAATCTAAAATTTTTAGTGTAGTTGGCAGAATCAAGCTTTTTTTAGCTTAGTTGGAACTATAATAGAATGTTTGTGCATTCTAAAATAAGACTAATTTGCATAGAAAGGAGGCGTGTTTGCGCGGAAAAGGCAAAAATTATTGAATAATTCACTGAAATTTTTTAAACACTATTCCATTGCAAAAAGCACTTGTTAAACTGGATTGCGTGTGGCTAGTGAATGAGACGCCGAGTGTACCGGGCGTAAAAGTAGCGCAACTGTTTAGTGAATTCGCCCCTCTTTTTGTTTTTCTAAGTTCATCTGATTGTAAATGTTTGTCTGTTCTGAACTCGGACCTCCATCTGATTTATTTATTAAGCATCAAAGAAACAGTTTTTCATTCCTTCGATTTCATCAGCTTCCTATTGCAGCTCCTCAGCACCCGGTTGTTTGTTTTTGAGGTTTTTTAAACATTTTTATGTGAGCAGCAGGAATCACATGTGGAGGAGGTGTAGACGGACGATCAACTGTTTCAGATGGAGACTCTTCTGAGATTGGAGGTCAAAGTTAAGCGGTCAAAGAAAAACCCTTCAGCGGTGCGCGGGAGTCTCTGCCCGGCCTTTTGAAGTACTGTGTATGCCATGATAAACTGCTCACTTACCCTAGACACACAATGCCAAACTTATACACACTTAACACGCACATCCACATTACAGCAGTTTGTGTTTTCATGTGTTAACCCCCACAGAGGGACTCCAGCTGTGCGTTGGTATGTTGCTCAGAGCATTGTGGTTCAGGCCGAAGACAGTAGGACTAAGACAGCCTGTGCATCTAAATTAACTCAATCACAAACTCTCCACATCCTCTTGAGTGTTACACATATCCGTTGCTTGGTTACAATCTCGTCTCGACTCTCATCACATTTCGGGCGATGTCTCCAAACCATCTCTGACATTATCACCCTGTGCCAGCATGAGGCTTCAGGTCCACAGTTCACCTGAGTTATTTCTCTGGATGAGACATGACATCATCGTGAGATGTAAGAAGAGACAGGATGTTACCGGCCGGAGTGACCTGAGCTTTCTGGTTCAGACTTCTCTCTGCCCACGTTGATTTAAGGATTTCTTGCCGTCATTACCACAAATGACTAACAACCAGAAATGGCACATTTATCATTTTACTTATTTCTGTTAATGTATTTTTTATGTTTTTGTTCTTCCCATTTCATTACTTTCGACAGTGTTAATTCGTTTGTAGATTGAGCAAATGAGAGTAATCTAAATTAAGGAAAACAAATTCAGTTTTATCCAACCTACCCTGCTTGTGTCCGTGGTAACCCTCAATGGTAACTAGCGTTGGGAACTGCAAGGAATTATCAATTGTGGTTCTGATTCCCCTTAACTGCTCCAGTGACTATTCTTTCAGGACCTCTGAATAAAGACATTGGGGGGGGAAGAGGTGTGATTTTTATGGCATTTACTGTCTTTATCAGTCTGTTGCCAGAGTTTTTAGTGGTGACATAAATTCAATCCAATTAGTCCTAACTGTGTATTAAATAAAAAACTAAACATGTCAAAAAAGTGGTAAGATTTTCATATTTTTAACATCTTTAATTAGTTTTTTATAAAATACCACCAATTACAAAAAAAAAAACGTGTATCTTTATCTGCACATTGTCATATGAATATTGAGTCAGGAACCACACTGAGGTGTCTCACAAGCCTTAAGATGAAAATAACTAAAAAATTATAACTTTTAAGTAAGTGAGTCATTTGTTCGGGAATCAGATTACACTGGTCATCCTGTATTTGTTTAAATCACTTAAGGCATAAAATCTTTGAAACACATTGATTTTTATTAGCAAGTAAATTGAATATCTAAGAGCAGAGCTTTATTACGCTTTGTTTTTGAGTTATGTCTGCGAAATAATTGATACTTGTTAATTCTGAATGGACAGGATATTTATTTTCACTGCATATATTTTCCAGATTTTTTTTCTTATGTACAACCATTTACAATGGCTGCGTCCGAAATCGCATACTCTCTTGAGTAGGTACTTATTTTGAATAAGTAATTACTTCGCGACCACTGAAAAAGTGTGTTCTATATAGTATGAATGTCATCTGGATGTATGCACGCTTCAGAATCTCACCGGACGTAGTAGGTCATCTGGGTACTTTTCCCTTCTGTTTTATGAGTACTGTGAGTTTGGACATACTTCCTTTGTCCCATGCTCTTTTTCGCCTACTATATAGTAGGAAAATATGCAATTTCGGATGCAGCCAGAGACTGTTGTGTCATTATTTGAATGAGTTTTTATACTGCGGTATTCAAGAGAGATGCATTTCTGAACTGCTGCCCCCTGCAGGCCTGGAGGAACCATTGTCAGGCTTTTTCATACTTTATTTTGGTGTTTCTTTGTAAATGTATAATTTCTTCTTCACACCAGCATCATGTGATATACTCTGCTGCCTACATTTTAAAAGATGTAAAGCACTTCCTCGGCTAGCCAGGCCATGGGTTAGGCCGGATTTTGTTTTTTCTTTGTCCAGCTTCTCTGTTTAGCAAAGGCGAGCCATCTGGCCTGGTTAATGTTGCCACCCAAAGCATTTCAATACCTACCAAAAAATTCCAATAGTGACCACATAATGACACCAAACCCTGTTTTAGCATTTTACATTTTACGTAGTTATTCAGTACTGGCTGTTACACTTTTATTTGTTTACATTTATCAGCTAACCTAATATCATCATTTGAGATGCCTTGATACTGAGTTGTGATAAAGACTGTTTCTAACTAACTCAACAGTATTTCTATAAACAATGATGATTTCATGTTAATATGTTTAAAAAGATGTTGAGATAAGACATTGGGGGAAAACTGTTTGGTGCACCTGTTCCCTTACTCTTTTTCTTTTTCTTTCTTTTCTCTCTCTTTCCAACCCAGACACTCTATCAAATAAAAATTACATTCCATGCAGTAAAACTCGCTGATAAAACTAAAAAACTCGCCTCTGAGCTGGTTAATCGTGGCTATCATTCACCTTTATAACAGTGGTTCTCAAAACTCCCAGAGGGTGTTTTTACCACTACTTGTTATTTTATGCTGTTTTTGGCATTTCTTTGTTAGATTTCCCTCTTTACTTATTCCTTCTCGCTCACTTGATCTCATAATATCTTCCCACATTCCAGCTCTGTTGTTACTCTGTTTGTCCATTGACTCGATACGGTTCGCTGCTGGCTCATAATAAGTGCTTGATGACATCACTGGCATTTTAATGGCACAGTCATTCCCTTCCCCTCCCGGTTTCACTCGTTCTGTCTTCCTTCTTGGTTCATCTCTCTATATCAGTGTTTGATGTGTTGCCCCCGTCAAGTCCGCCCACTAAATCAAATGGGCATTTTGACAGGCGCCGTAAAAACTCCTCACTACCAAAACCCCACATGACCCTTCACAGTACAGTCGTAAGAACCGACGGCTGCTGCATTTGAGCGTCTGTTTGTTCTTGAAACAGACTCTGGCAGAGTGTGATAGTTGTTTTTCAGTCCAGTAATATCCATGCCAGCAGGCCACTGACAGGCTGTGAGAGATGAAGCTGGTAAGACAGAAGCGCAAGTGCATTTGGACACATGCTTTGATTCGAAATATTGTTGCGTTATCAGTTTCATAATCATTCATTTTCTTTGATTAAACGGATCCCTTCAATTCAAATATTTATTCAGAATCTGTACCCCTTTCCACCGACAGACGCTTCTCCCCAAAACCGTGGCGTTATTAAAGCAGTTCCAGCACAATATGACATTATAGTCAAATTTAAATGCAGAAATATTTTCCCATACTTCTCTGAGGCTCTGCGCATGATTGACAGGTCGTATCATACGGTGTGTACTCCTCTTTCTCTGAAACTCACCTTTGCTCTGCTAATGGCCGCCTGAGGGGAGAGGGTCCGTCTGGGCCTCATAGATAGCGTAACTGTGTGTGCCCGTGTTTGTTTTCGTTCAGCTGTTTGTGTGTGCGGAGAGTTCACCAGTGAATTGGAGGGTTGGCTGGAGGCGAGAGGTTAACATTGAATCTTTTCGTTTGCGTGTATGGTATGCGCCCTTCAAATTCTTCAAATGTTTATTGGCCCGTACATATGCTGGAGCTGGTCTTACATTAATCTAAACTTAAATGTTACATACTAGGCTCCCTCAGCATTTGCATAACTATCAACACACACACACGTTTGTTTCTGTGAATTGTGAGGACTTTCCATAGACTCTAATTACTTTTATACTGGCCAAACGATATGTTTTATCCCCTAACCCTAAACCTTACCCCTTACAGGAAACCTGTTTGCATAGTTACACTTTCAGATAAACATCATTTACTATTTTTTATATTTTTTCAGGCCGGTTCCCACAATGTCAAAAATGTCAGGTTTTACTATCCTTGTAAATGGATATGTAGCATAAACAAGTACACACACACACACACTGCTGTAAAGTTTTATTGATATTCTGACACATACCAGGACTATCTCTGCTTTTTTAAACCACATGAACAGATTTCACACCATCTGTGTACCATCAATGCATCACATACACGCATATACTAGCAATACTAGCACGCACACTTAATATGTGGAAAAAGTGGGTTATTTTGCAGCATACACGCGCATAAACTCTGATCCTAAATCTAGTGAGCTTCTTTGCACTCTAATGCCTACACAGGCAACATTCTAACTGTGACGGAATCACCAAGTGCTCTACAACTTTCCAGGCCACACAAATAGCAGATATTCACAATCGATTTCAATAGCATTTGATGTAAACGCAGTGTTGGGGAGTAACTAGTTACATGTAACGGTGTTACGTAATTTAATTACAAAATAAATGTAACTGTAATCAGTTACAGTTACTAAGAAAAAATGTGTAATTAAATTAGTTACTTATGAAAATGTTAACGATTACAAAGGGAGACTGAAAAGAAAAATGGAAGTGAAGGTGCAGTTCAGGAGATAACTTTTAATTATTGTGCATGTCCCCAACCTAAGGATTTAAACCTTTTTTATATGAGATCCATACAAAAAATAGGGTTGTCCATGTTTCAGAATTTGTTGTGGGTGTATGAGTGTGAGATTTCCCGGCCTGAAATTTTTTTCCCAGTCCGCCCCTCGTGGAAATTAATGGCGCAGACATGCGGTTTCATTTACTACAC
This sequence comes from Sinocyclocheilus anshuiensis, assembly GCF_001515605.1. Classification (NCBI taxonomy): domain Eukaryota; kingdom Metazoa; phylum Chordata; class Actinopteri; order Cypriniformes; family Cyprinidae; genus Sinocyclocheilus; species Sinocyclocheilus anshuiensis. The sequence goes on along the minus strand of NW_015557134.1, from coordinate 128,419 downwards.
ACAGGCCTACTGAAGCTTGCGGTGTTTTCAGCCTCTGCCGTCTCAATATATGAGTACATGAACACATAAACATAATCTCTAGAACTGCTCTGAGTCACTTCATGAGCATTTTACTTATTTTGAGAAAACTATCATCATATCATATACAAAGAGACACCAATGTTTCAGGAGTTTAGTACACAGAATAGGACACATGCTTATTAGATAACCGTATTTGAGTTGATGTATATGCTTTTATTTATTATTATGTGTAAAATTATTTTTATTTTTATATTTTTATTGTTAGATGCAGTGTTTCCTGTAGTTATGCAAAGATTTGGTTTCAAAAACAGTATCAGTAAACTATTTCTTATGATTTTAAATCTGCATTGAACTTCAGATCAATCTCAAAGTAAAAGGTGGTACTAAAGTCTGATTTCGTGGTGGATGTGTTCAAATTTTATCATCTTAATTCAAGTGATGAAGGATTTTGACGGTCTGACAGTGTTGAGCACTACTGTAAGGTTAACCCTGCATGGTGTAAATGTTTGAAAATGATTAACAGTTGCAAATAAACATTCATTAGAAATTTTGAAAAGTAATCAAAAAGTAATCAAAAGTAATCAGTTACATTACTTTAATAGAGTAATTGAAAAAGTTACACTACTATTACATTTTAAATAGGGTAACTTGTAATCTGTAACCTATTACATTTCCAAAGTAACCTTCCCAACACTGTGTAAACGTGTTGTTAAGCTAATAGCACAATCATTCTCTCATAAGCATAGTACACACAAATAATGGTCAAAATAGTACATTTTCCAGCACATTCCAGTTATGTTAGTGTATGGTTCTCATTTGATTATTTTTATTAGGAACAAGCCCTGTTGAAAAAAAAACAGCATAGGCCTATGCTGTGTTTTGAAGCATGGCAGCTGGATTGAGCTGGTTTAAGCTGGTCCTGAGCAGAAGCTAGTTGCTTAGAACCAGTTTAGGACCAGCACATGACCAGCTTTAATACATACCTAACCAGCATATGCTGTTTTTTTTTCAACAGGGAGCACTTAACATTAAATATTGGATTTGCAATTGATTTAAATAGAATTTAGCTGCTAAGCTAATATCACAATACATATAAGCCTAGACAACATACGAAGCACAAATAATGGTCAAAATGGTCAGTTTTTATTAAGCAAACATAGAACTTTCCATGTTCCAAGAACATTCTGGAGACCAAACATTGTTAGCAGGATAATTGTGTTGAATTTAATTGTGCTGGATAAAAGAATTGAACTGAATTGTAAATTTATTTATTATCTACATTTTTCTTGCATCATCTGCCATCTTGATTTTTTTTTTTTCTACTGAGCTTGTTGCAGTTCATTTATTACCTTCATCGCAGAGAAAACATGCACTGCTGCTTTAGAATATAGGTGCATTTTAGAATTTAGAACTTGGGCAGCACAACTAAGTTACCTTCATTTCTGTCAGCATTGCAGCATTGATGATCTAAAAATGCTGTCTCCGTAGACGGCTCACTAGGTTTTGGAACAGAGCAATAACATGTAATCTTCATTATCTTCCTACACAACTGCAAATACACTCACACACATCATCCCTTTGGTGACAGAATGAGATTTGTGATCTTGTCAGGATTATCCATGCTCTGGTTTCTAGGTCAGCATTCCATCAGAACAGACATCCTCACTCTCAGAGAGACACAGGTCACACACACACACACACACACACACACACACACACACACACACACAGTCATAAAGATTAGCATCTTCCTCTAGAGACATGCTCTGTGCAGAGACCACAACAGCTTTTAATTATCTTACTTTCTCCCACACGCTTATTTCAACAAGTACACACATTCTCTCACACAAGGGCCCTCATGATTGTGCCCTCACACACAATACAGACAATAAAGCACACCAGACTGCTTCCGGAAGTAAAAATTCCCATTTAAAGTCTCCACAAAGAAATTGATTTAATGTAAAAACTTTTCAAGACCCACAGTGAGCGCAGAGAGGTTGTTAGACATTTTTATGTTTCTACTCATATGTTTATATATAGTATGCTTCTGTAAAGCTACCAGTCAGTGTCATTTTAAATTTAAAATCCTGGTGCCGAATTCCCAGAGAAGTACTTCATTACCCACAATGCAAAAGAAAGAGAGAAGTCAGAGAATTTGCTGATAGCTTAGAAATTAGTATTTTAGCAAGAAGATTTATGGTAAGTATTTGCAGGCTAGCTAAGTAATTTAAATAATGTTAAAGCTGCAGTCCATAACTTTTGGTGCTCTAACGGTTATTAAACAGAACTGCCTGCGTCTTGCGGAAGAACATTGTAGCCGGAGCTACTTCTCTCTGTTTATGTCTATGACGAATCACGCATGTACTGGGCTACTCCGCAGGGGTACCTACCCGAACCAGTATAAAATAGTCCGAATATAAACACTTATTATAGGTGTACCGTAGTGATTCAGGACAAGCCAAAAACACGGTTTGGAAAATGGATTCATGGTGTACTCGCTTCTTGTATACATTTTGTAAATTTTGAACACAAAAAAAGTAACGGACTGCAGCTTTAAGTAACAAATAGGATTTTAAAAAATTATGTTCTTATTAAGCAAACGAAAATTTGCATGCTAGAAATGAAACCTACAAAAAATTTATCATAAAATTATCATTGGCCTATAAATAATAAGTAATTGTTTGTTTTATATTTCAATATGTTTATTTTGACATGTATAGCCAGTCATAGAAATTCTACTTAAACATTTCTGGGGGGAAAAAGAAAAAAGTTTAACACTATAACTTTGAGAATGTGTACACTAGATAAATCAATTTTATATGAAAAAACACAAATTATTTGTCCATAACACCAATTATTTACCTCAAAATTATAATGAATGTCTCTTTAAATTATATGATCAAGAGGAAGTGAAATAATTGCAGTCTTCAGAGGAGCCATGTTTAAACCCTGGTAAGCTGTACGTTCATTTAACAACTTATTTATCATACTTGACCAGATTTGTCAACTAAAGTATGTCCACATAATAGAAACCGAACAGAATTTATTTGTTTGAACCATTTTATGTCACAGATTTGTTGACTATTATGCTAGGAGGTCATACTTTAGTAACAGAGCAGAACAGTCATTTTGATTTGAAATGTTTCCCTTTGTCACATATGAGCCTTTCACAAACAAACATCATGAGATGATAGGATTAGACTTAGGGCAGTTTAAAACTCAGGTCACTGACTTTAAAATCATTTCATTCTGAATTTGCCTTTATAAATATGCCGTAATGTGCTAGTTTGTGAGCTGTGAAAACTAGCAGGTGATTCTTTTTCATATTGGATCCTTAGAGTGCAGTAGAGTATTTTACACACCTGATTGCATTTGTTTGTTAAACAAGATTTATTTTGGTAGGACATTTGACTTGTGCATTTGATACAAAGCTGAGAGGTTTTATCTGAACATACATACTTCCCAACTAGAAGGCAAAAATCAGTAGACCTATGTGGAAAGAGTAGTAGCCTAAGTAGTATACAAAAAGTACTCTGATGACTTGCTACTTTCAGCGAAATTCTGAAGTGCTCATCCAGACACAACTATCCCATGAGGCAATGGGAGAGGGTTTGTAAATGACAGAGAAGCGACCCAACTAATACTGTTTGGTCACGTGACAATGGTAACATTATGAATGTAGTACAGGCGGATTACATTAATACTACACAAACTGAACATACTTTTTAATGTTCACAAATAATTACTCAAAAGAAGTATCTATGTTTGCATGATTCTTTTCAAATTGAACTTTCAAATTCTTGGATGGAACAATGAATCTTGATGGTGTTGATTTGTTTCAAGGCTTTTTAAATGTTCAAAATTACTGAGAAAGTACTCCCAGAACCAGGCTGCTATATATACACTCTATACTGTCAGCCTCACAATCAGCTTCTGCTGATGCTGTTTTTGTAGACGTTTCTGTAGAACTCTAAAGGTCGGGTGAATTCTCCTCAGATACATGTGATTAGTATCCCACAGCTCATTTAGACAAAGAAAACAGTCCTCAAAGTGCATTTTTCCCTCAAACTCTCTCTATTTCCCACTTTCTCTGCTGAGCTGGATTTGAGATGTGAATGAACTTCACCCAGTCCGTCCCTGTCCTTTTTAACTCGTTATTGTGCTTGACGTGGCCTTTGACCCGGGCGCTGTGTGGAATGCGTGTGAGGGGTTTAGAGCGGCGAGGAGGCGGTGCGGGTCAGGGAATAAGGGGTCGCTTTTTGTTATTTCTCCTCACAAAACAAAACCTGGCGGCCCTCAGACAAAAAGATACAGGGAAGGCTGTGCACAGAGCCAGTGAACCATGGCCACGTCTGCGTGTGTGTGTGTGTGACAGTGAGAGAGAACATTTGTTTTTGAAAAGGGGAGTTTGTGGCAGAAAGCGCAGGGATTTATGAAGGTAATAGTTGTGCGTGTTTGGATTTGGAGAAGTGTAGAGAGGCTTTTGGAGGTGAAGAAACTGTTAATGACCAATGAACTTGCATAACTCTCTCCTCACACACATAAAAACACAGACCTGGACTTTCTTAGTGTCTCACGCCCTGTGTTTTCTGAAGCCTGAGTAGTAATATAAATTTAGGATTATAAAATGTTGCCGAGGGCAGCTGAAGTTGAAAAGTGGATTAGGGTTTAAGTGTAGATCTGGTTAAAGGGTTAGTTCACCCAAAAGTAAAAATCATCACTAATCATCATTCCAAGCCCATATGACTTACTTTCTTCCTTGGAAGTGTTAGGCTGAATGTTTATGCTCTTTTCCATCCAATGACAGTCAAAGGGACACTGTCAAGCTTTAAATTTGACAAAAAAAGTACCAGGTTTATCATAAAATCACTTTGATATTATTGGTATCGTAGCAGTTACTGGTTGATATTGTATTGATCGGTATTCCATATTTATTGTGCATGCTCATTTTCTGTATTTTTACATTATTCCAGAATAGAGCTGCGTCATTACAGCTTGTACCTGCTAAAAACATCTGTTTTGGTTCTGATTATCATGTTTATCGTGATGAAATCATGCGTTTTATACCTTATTCTGCACCAGGGACCTGATTATAGCACTTAAAACCTGGAAAAATCCGATTTTCATGATATGTCACCTTTAACTTTGCCATCATCTAACATTCATTTAAAGTAAATCTTTAAAAAGTCTAATAATTTAATTATTACATGTAATTTAATCTTGGTAAAATCTCAAAATTAATATCCATTTTCATACTAAATGAATATTTATTAAAACTAGTAAATGTTTTAGTTAATTTAAATAAAGCTGAGGTAATATATATATTAAAAGGAAAACTTGAACTTAATTAAAAATTTGAAATGTTGTGTTGGCAACTACCTGAAATAAAATAATACTAAAATTACAGAAACTAAAATTGAAATATAAATAAACGCTAAATAAAAAATTTAAAATTTAAATAAAATTGCAAACGCACATAAAATGACTAAAACTTAAATTAGAATTAAAATTACAGCTGAAAGCACTGAAAAATCTAATTAGTTGGGCTTACTTAAAAAAAGCATGCAAACCGATTGCCTTGAAAAAAGTAAGTAAAGTGAAATAGGAATAGTATGTTGTACTGACAAATGCTTAGTTAGTATAGTTTACTTACACGAGAGTTCTAGTAACTAAAAAATAACTGTAGGGGGTACTTGATCCTTTCATTTATGTTTACTCATGACTTAGTATAGCTACTCACTGACTCCCAGAGAGCATTGCGGCATGAATAAATTATACAGTTGCTTTGTTTTATAGTTGTTTTTATTTGCCAATTTTATTTGCTGTCTTGTGTCAGTAGTAGCACAACAAAAAGAGCAAATAAAATGGTTATTGTTACAATAAATGAAAATAAATGAAATTGAATTGTTACCATTGTTGTGTTTCACGTGCTGAATGTTTAAGTCTGTGTGTGACTTTAGCATATTACCACACACTATTTAAGGATAATATAAACCCAATTAAAAGCATCGCAAGCTATTTATGAAAAATGAAATTTGAAAATGTTCACGAATAAACACAATAAATGCACTGATTTAATTAGAAGATAGGTCACCTTCTAAAAGCAACCTATTTATTACTTTTTTCCCCTTGAAATTAAATAACTCTGACTTCATGATGCATTGCTCCATTAACAGGAAGAAAATTATAGTTACATAAACCAAGTTCCAAGTGCCCAACCAAAGGGATATATCACGATAATGCTGAGTTTAAAAAAAAAACACATTTTAGGAAAATCAACATCAATTTATGAAGTTAGCTTATGTGATGTTCTCGCAAATATTTCAGTTGTATTGAAAATTCAACATTCAAGATGACTTTGGGAAACGAGTGAATGCAACTAGTGAAAGATAACTGCAGACATTGAGGAAATGGGTGAAAAGTCTATTAAAACTCTTTTTCTTTTCTTCTTCTTCTATTGTTATGTTGCACATTAGCAACATATTAGTGCACTGCTGCCTCTAAAACCTAGTAAGTATAACAACTAAGTAAAGATAACTAATTAAATCTAAGTAAGGTAAACTATTGGATTTTACAGTAGTACAGTACTAATAAAATATTAAGGCACATTCAAAATATATAGTGTAAGAATATTATAATACTACAAAAACACTTTTCATAATGTACATTATAATGTGATGCTTATATTCACATAAAAGGTGAAAGCACTTAAAAACATTTTAAAAGATAGCATTTTTAGTGTTTTGTTTTTTATTTTTTATTTACTGAAAAATTATCAGATTGATTGCAAAACCATAGCCAAAGTAACACCAGTTGTAACTAATCGCGCAGCGAATTTGAGTAGCCTATATATGCAGAAAACGAAACTTGACAGATCGCATGGATTTTCAGCGAATAACAACTATAATTTTGATCTGTACATCACACTGAAGTTGTCATTTTGCTTCAAAAGAGTACGCATTACATTATGCTTTTTTTCTCCTTTCTTAGACATATACAACTTTTTTTGACAGCTATAGTACATCACAACATAAACATTCTGTCAAACATCTCTTTACATGTTCAAAGAAACAAAGAATGCCTTGGATTTGGAACATCATGGCAGTAAACAGATGATGATAGAAGTTCAATGTTTGTGTCAACTTCTGATTTAAAAGTGTGACACAAACTGCAGCAGCACACTAGGGCAGATTCCCTGCACATGCACACTTGCCCACCCCAGCAGAAGATGTGGTGTAACTCAAACCTCTAGTCATACATTGGACACAGAGACTCACATATTTGCTGACTCTTGAATCTGAGCTGGTCAAAGGAACTCCAGCTGTCATTGACTGACTTTACAGCTCCAAACACACACTCTCTCTCGCTCTCTCGCTTTCCCTCATTTCTTTCTCTCATTCTCTCTAAAAGGTCAGCGTTTCCCATAAGCACAGAATTCCAGTCATGGCCCGTGTGACATTAACCCTGTCTGCATGTATTATTGGTCCAGGGGGCTGAATGTCCCTCTGGAGTCCCCTATCTCTGTGTTGTCTCCCGTGTCTCTGTTTCCCCTGTCTTTCTGCAGTCCGCTGTCTCCCCGTCATGCCCTCCGTCTGTTTTCGCAGCCTTGTTTGAAGTTCATGCCTCTCTGCAGTGTGTTCAGCACCTCCACGCACAGCGCAGTTATTTCTTATTTAAGGTATGAGAGGTGCTATATTGTGAAGTCTCACTTTTGAACTCATGAACTGATGTAAAGAATGAATTTGAGAGGTTTTTCCATTGTAAAACATTTTACTTCTAGGGAAATGAATAGTATCAGACTATGACTGTGTTGTCACTAAATCTGACATTTGTTGATATTATTGTTTCATACCTTTCGAACATTTGGTTTTCTAAGAACTTTATGGTTACAAATTCTTCTGATTTGATCACAAAGGTAAATTATCTAGTAGCTGACTAAATTTTATGGTTTTGTCAAAACTGTGGCTTGTGACAGTCCTGGAAGCATCAGTAAGAAAGTCACATATGCCATATTCTAATTAGTTTATTAGCTCTCATTATTTAAAACCTTATTTATATCATACAATTTTTAAAATAGAATTTATGTAAATTAATTTACAAATTATTTTATTAATAAATGTTCATTTTATTATTAAAAAATAATAATTATATATAAAACTCTATATGTAAATAAAGTACATAAAGTACAGATATGTCAGTAAATGTTAATGTTTAACTATAAAAATAAATTAATGGTCAACTTATTTCTAAATAAAATTCTGACTTGAATTCATCCATTGGGAATTGATTGAACTGTGAAAAGTGGTTGTTCAAAAGTCAGGTGATTTGACGTAAAAGTATAAGGGGATTTGTGAGGCAATCTTTTAAATTTAAAGGGGTCATATGATGCTGCTAAAAAGAACAGTATTTTGTGTATTTGGTGTAATGAAATGTGTTTATGCGGTTTAAGGTTAAAAAAACACATTATTTTCTACATACTGTACATTATTGTTTCTCCTCTATGCCCCACCTTTCTGAAACGCGTCGATTTTTACAAAGCTCATCGGTCTGAAAAAGCGAGGTGTGCTGTGATTGGCCAGCTATCCAGTGCGTTGTGATTGGCCGAATACCTCAAGCGTGAGACGGAAATGTTACGCCTTTTGCCATATAGTGTTGATGCCCTATCAGGCCGGAGCGGGGAGGGTTAGAGTGAGCAGAGGCGTGGGCTTGAGAACAGCGCGGCCAGCGATTTCGACGAAGGAGCGTCCGGTAACACTCCAAAGAGAAAGGAAAAATTGAAAACGCATCATATGACCCCTTTAAAATAACATGCATCAATAAATCAAGAATAATAGGACCAGCAACATGCATTAAAAAAGTAAACAAGGTATATTGACATTGACTTCAATGTATTTTTTGTAAGAGCCTGTAAGTGGTTTAGATATTTCATGGCTTTATTAATGAATTATTTCAAGGTCATTTTGAGGCTTTATTGAAGCAGTTATTCTTTAAAGACCTCATACTATGAAGTATCATTGCAGTGGGAAAGAAATGAATGTTTTATTCGTAATCTTTTTACATTTATCCATTTTCAATGAAAGATGTGAGCTGGAATGCTGTGCGGCTGTTCTTTGAGCTGAAGTGTTATGTCAGGTTAGCTTCTGTTCCCCACTGAATCTGGTTTGCTGTTGCTGCTTCAGTAGTTTGTCCAAATGCATTTGCATCTCTTCACTTGCGTGAGTGTTGCGTATCTGTTTGCGGTGTGTGTGTACACGTCTTTGTGAATTTGTCTTTGTACGTCTGAGTGTTCTCTCTCTGTCTCACACTCTCATTAGCAGTGTGTATTTTATTTTGAGGATGAGGTAAACACATTGTGTGTGTGATTGCGGCTCTTTCCACATTAGGAGCGCGGGGGGAATGGTGGGCCAGATGAAGGGACCTGGGAATTTGGAGAGTGTTAAGGTAAATATTTACACAACAGACAATCAGCAGAACATGGATCCCGAGAAAGTTTACTTGTGTGAGAGGTCTTGTGTGTTTGTGTATGTTTATGCCAGCTTGGTGCATGTGATTGTTAATGTGTGTTTGTGAGAGAGAGTGTGTGGCATGGATGCTCTGTTTCGTCTTTGTATCCAATGTGCACCAGCTGCCATTTGTATTTAGAAAAGTGTTTCTGTGTGTGTGGTGGGGGGGGGGGGTGGT
>NW_015557134.1:116882-118612 GCF_001515605.1 Sinocyclocheilus anshuiensis | reverse complement strand
ACACACCTGTGTGTGTGTATGTGTGTCTGCTTGTGTGTGAGTGAGGTATTTGTGTGTGTGAGTGTGGTAGTTTTGGTTTGGAACTTTGCCCTACATTTAATACTCACCCAGTTCAGTCAGCTTGAGTGTGTTTCTCTCCCCCGGCACATCAGCAGAATTAGCCAAATTTACCCAACTACTCTCAGCTCCCTCTAAACTGTGTCAGTTGAAGGGCAGACATGCCTTCACAAACACACACACACTCCAGAGTCACAATGATTCTACAGGCTCATGAGTGTTTCTGACATCCATCTATCTGTCTGTCTGTCTGTCGCCTAAGGCACACCTGTGCAATAATCATGCTGTCTAATCAGCATCTTGATATGCCACACCTGGGAGGTGGATGGATTATCTAGGCAAAGGAGAAGTGCTCACTAACACAGATTTAGACAGATTTGTGAACAATATTTGAGAGAAATAGGCCTTTTGTGTACATAGAAAAAGTCTTAGATCTTTGAGTTCAGCTCATGAAAAATGGGGGCAAAAACCAAAGTGTTGCGTTTATAATTTTGTTCAGTGCATCTATCTGTCTGTCTATCTGTCTGTCCGTCTGTCTGTCTGTCTGTCTGTCTGTCTGTCTGTCTGTCTGTCATTGTCAATTTATCGTTCTGTTTATCTATCTATCTATCTATCTATCTATCTATGATTGTCTATCTATTGTTCTGTTGATCTATCTATCGTTCTATCTATCAATCGTTCTATCGTTCTATCTATCGTTCTATCTATCTTATTGTTCTGTCTATCGTTCTATCTATCATCTATCATTCTATCATTCTATCATTCTGCCTGCCTGCCTGTCTATCCTTCTATCATTATCTATCTATCTATCTATCTATCTATCTATCTGTCTGTCTGTCTGTCTGTCTGTCTGTCCTTCTATCATTGTCTATCTATCGTTCTGTCTGTCTATCTATCTATCATTCTAGCTTATCGTTCTATCTATCTATCTATCGTTCTAGCTTATCGTTCTATCTATCTATCGTTCTATCTATCGTTCTATCTGTCATTCTATCTATCTTATCGTTCTATCTATCTTATCGTTCTATCTATCATCTATCATTCTGCCTGCCTGCCTGCCAGCCTATCTATCCTTCTATCATTATCTATCTGTCTGTCTGTCGTTCTTATCGTTCTATCTATCGTTCTTATCGTTCTATCTGTCTGTCTGTCTGTCTATCTATCTATCTAGCTATCTATCTGGCTGGCTGCCTTTTTTGTTTGTTAGGTTCCTCTGCTGGAAAGAGGTGGCACTGCACTTGTTTCCTGAAATACATCATGAAACGTGATGATACAGAGTTCTGAATGATGATTTTTTTTTTTTTTATGCCATTTGTCTTGGCATTCTTTAAATTGACAAAATGTAGTAGAAAAAAAATTAAAGTGATAAAATAAAGAAATATTGAAACAGGAGGACAAATATTGAGAAAGACTGACAGAGTAAAAGTACAGCTGAACAGCTGGAGATTCGTATCAAATACTAAATGTACATGTCTAGATTCTATGACAGCCAGTCACCTGTCAACCAGATAGACAAAAGCTAGGTTACCCTGGAGACCAAATGTGTCTGTCTGTCTCTTGAAAGAGAAATTGGTCAGTGGTGGTGGTAGTGTGTCTCTCTGTGTGTGTAAGTGTGTGTGTGTGTGTGTGTGCGTGTGTGTGTGTGTGTGTGTGTGTGTGTGTGTGTGTGTGTG
>NW_015557134.1:90156-116824 GCF_001515605.1 Sinocyclocheilus anshuiensis | reverse complement strand
TGTGTGTGTGTAAGTGTGTGTGTGCTCATCAGGGCCATTACGGGAAGAGAAAGAGGAGAACAGTTACAGAATTTCTTTCAGTAAATGTTTGAGTCCCTTGCAAAGCACACAACTCTTTATTTCCAGCCTGCTTTCCTCAGTTGTCTCATCATATGAGAGTCTAACGCTAAACTGTATCTCATTCAGTAAAGTGCTATACAAGCCATGATTAGTTTTAATGTAAACCAATCAAACCTACACATGTTCCACTTCATTTTTAGGGTGTTTCAAGACAATAAATCAGATCATATTTCCCACTCTCAGTTTTTTTCTGGCCTTTGGAATAAACAAAAACCTTGGGCTCAAATTTATTTCCTGACCAGGTAAAAAATACGTCGCAATAAATGGCCCTGCTGCACTCAATAAAACCTGATGTCAAAAGGCATTCAGAAAGTGTTGTTCTCATGTTCTCCTGAAACATGATCTCTCTTAACCTATCAACAGCATGTCTGCCTTTGATTTCCATAAGTAGTTGCTCATCCACAAAGGCCAAAGTTTATTCGAGAATCTTGCCAAGAAGACCAGCTGAACAAAGATTTGGTGACCTTCAAAGCTGTTGACTACTAAATTAGGAGCCATTCAAATTTGACCAGAGTGGTATTTGGAGATGTTGTGATGACGGATGAGATCAGAGCAGAGCGGAGGGTTAGTTTCAGAGGATTAGATAAGAAAGCACACAAGACACTTTGGCGTGGGACCTTCACTGATTCTAGCATTATCTAATGCTCACTTTCTCACTTTTCCTCACTTCAGTGCTTGAGCCAAAGTCCCCCTGTGTTGTCAGATGTCTGTCAGCTATTAAATGAGAATATAAAATTAAATTTTTACATCATCCTTGAAAATAAAAGTGTTAAATGTACTATGAAAACATACTGGCCAGTTTGAGTACTGAAAAACATTGAGGCTTGTGTAGCACCTAGCTCTGCATGTCCTTCTGAATAATCCCATGTTAGATATAAGTTGCCAAATATTGTTTTTAGCAGTGTCTCTACACATTCCACCATTTTAAAATTACATTTTTTACATGATCCTTGAAAAAAAAGTGCTAAATGTACTACCGTATAACATGCTGGCCATGCTTGTGGTGTAGCACCTACTGCTCTGCATATCCTTCTAAATGATCCCAATTTCAGTCTGTGTGTCATATTTCCAGTGTAAACCTGTCATATTATGATGAAGGATTTGCAAACATGTCATTATTGAAAGACAGGGCAGTGCAAGCATAGCGTCAGCTATTCACATGTTAGGGGAGCCTTTAAATAGAGTCTTAAAGGCACAGCGGCAAACAAACTGACCTGGTTTTGGTGAAAAAACTTGACTATCATTATATAAGTGGCCTTTACACAAAACCTAAAATGATGAAGTGAGCTATTTAATATAAAAGTTGACCCTTAAGGCTACATCCGCTTGCTTTAAATCAGTCTTTCAGTGAGTCATGCATGCTTGTTTATTCTGGGCTTTCATATCACATGTGGGTTTGAAATGCCTAACTTGACAGATTAAAGCATATTTAATCACTTGGAGTTCACAATAGGCCCTGAACTACTAAATGCTATTCAAGTCATTCTTCACACTTCCCCATTTTGTGTGAAATCCATGATTCTCAGTTCTCTATGAAGATTCTTACTGTCAGTTTTAGTGTCTTTGTTCTTGAAATACTAAAAATTATTCTTTAAAAAAAAAACTAAATGTGTTAACTGTAAAAAAGCTTTAACCTTTAAATCTGTAAGAAACTTCAGGAGATTAAATGTGCTTTAATCAGAGCAGTCAGGAGCTTAAAAACGTCAGCATGAGTGACAGTTTATGTGAAGTGAAGCTTGTGTACATATATAATGGCTATAGATCCAGGACTAGTATAGCAAAAAAAGCTTTTGGAAGATGGTCTTCCAGCCAGTCCAAGCTGGTGTTTATCTGGTTTAGTTGCTCTGCAGCTGGTGTTTCAGTCAAAACAAACCATCTTAACCCAGACTAGGAAAGCCACCTCAGGCTGGTTTAAGCGGGTTTTTTTTTTTTTTTGACCCCTGCAGGGCTCTGTAGCTGAAGAGTTTGCATCTGTCTCGGTAACTGTGCTACCAGCTGTCTGTTTTGCTTGGCCCTTGTTGTAAAACTCAGACACATTCATGTCTGTGTCTTTACTAATGTCACTCCTGTCAAAACAGTGATAAAACTGACAGGGACAAACTCACTGTGTGTACTCTGCTGCAACAGCTAGCAACTCTCTCACCCCTGAACTCTTCAAGTCAAACAGAGAACGGCGTATAAAAGAGAAACAAATGGCAATTTGCGATTTCATTATTTCTCTGCCTTTATCTGGCTGTATTAAGTCATTATTTACCTCAGAGGAAAAGGCTTGAGATTTCTCACGGATGGAGGGAGGTGGGGAAGCGTGAGAAGGTGGTGTGAACAATGGGGAGAAAAAAATATTTCATTTAGCACAAGCTTTTAGAGAGTCAGCTTTCATTTATTTGTGGTGACTTTCTCCGGGCCAATTAAAGTGGCACCCGGGAAAAATGCAGCTCGAGAGATGAATGTCAATATTTGCTCTGCCGTACCGACACACACGTACAACAGCGCGCACACTCGCACATCAGACAGTAATTCCCTGGCAGAATGATCAGGTCAATAAACTACAAAACCTGCTGGGCCTGCCTAAATACACACGTTCACACACACACCCACAAAACCAGACCCATGAGAGGAACTTACTGAGTTTTGTTGCTGTAAAAATTAATTGCAGCGAAAGTGCAACTTTTGAAATCTTGCACTTTTTTTGTTTCAAATCTGGCAGTTATGATTCATTTTTTAGCCATAATTTCCTAACCCATAGGACGAACTTCTGTGGAACAAAAAAGAAATGTTAGGCAGAATGTTCATGCAGCTCCATTCAGTGAATAGGTATGTATACTGTCAAGCTCCAAAAATAACAAAAAATCTGAATAAAAGTACAATAAAACAGAGTAATCTATATGACACCTGCACTACAGTATATTTGTGTTCTGAAGCATAGCTTTGCATATAGATTTGTGTTTGCAATACATTTAGTGTGCACAGTTATGTATATGTAATACGAAAAAAGTCTGTTATAAATACATTTTAAAATAAGTGTGTGTGTGTGTGTGTATATATATATATATATATATATATATACACTGTATATATATATATATATGTGTGTGTGTATATATACAGTATATGTATATGTATTTTATTTTATTAGTATTGATCAAGGCCTATTTTACATATGTAGTTGTTCATGCACATCTCTTTTATTTGTAAATGTAAAAAAATGCAAATTTCATATTGTACATTATAAATATGCTTAAATATGCAAAATAGTATAAAATGTTAATATCGGCCATTTATTATTTATAAACCATAACATGATAATAATTATCGACTTGATATTGGAACCAGCAAGAATTTTAATATATTTGATTCTCTAGCAGTAATTATTCAACAAAAATCAATGTATATCTTGATGTTTGTATAAAAATTGCAAAGATTTATAAAAAAAAAAAAAAAGACAGGAAAATAAGTATAGACACTAGTGCCGAGTCTTGCTTCACTGCTCAGTTATCTCATCTGCCTGAATAAAACGCGAATCTCCTCGACACACCTCACTGCACACAAAAGCA
The DNA here is from genome assembly GCF_001515605.1 of Sinocyclocheilus anshuiensis. Taxonomy (NCBI): domain Eukaryota; kingdom Metazoa; phylum Chordata; class Actinopteri; order Cypriniformes; family Cyprinidae; genus Sinocyclocheilus; species Sinocyclocheilus anshuiensis. The sequence continues at coordinate 113,150 of NW_015557134.1, read as the reverse complement.
CTTTCACCTTTAGCACACGGCGGGAGGCACAGTTTCCCAAACACAACTCTATTTATTTCTGTCTGTAAAGGAGCCCAGGGCAGCTCCCGTAATGATTGTGTTTTTAATTAGTTTGCCGTAAACTATTAAAACGGCACAAAACCCCAAATCCTAATCAGAAGGAACAGAAGCTTAAACTGCCCTCGGTCCATTTGCGCTAATAATGTACACCTTTGGAAAGGCTTGTTGTGGAAATATGGAGAACTTCTGATTCTTTATCTGTCTTTAATTAAAGTTTTTTTGTGTGTTATTTTTCCCATTCAGATTTCTTGGTGGAGGTTTTACTGGAAGCAGCAGTAAGATGGGAAAAAAAAAAAAATTTGTGTTAAGAAATGTCATTTTTACTTCATGTTTCCCAGGAGTTAATTAACCTTTGGGTTTGACAGATATCAGTGTGTACAACATGTGAACAAGCTCATCCCACCAAGTCTTGGTTTGGCTGCAGAAATCTATTCTTTTCACCAGGGTACTGTTGGTGGGATCGAAACATTAGGATCATTTTCATGCCTATTCATCACTGGGATTGGATTAAGGATTTGTCAGCTTTGTCATCTTGTCAACGTTAGGCAGGCTTGATGCAAGACAGATTGTTTGGGTTGAACTGCAGTGAAAGCCCAGTGACACCGCTGTCGCCTTCCCCTCCTGAGAACAGACAAAACTGGCGTTGTGATTATTGTTTGTTTCGGCATTTTATTGCATTTAAAATCACAATGACAATGTGTCAAGCCGTCGTTATACAAGAAAATTCTTGTTGAAACAGTTTCCAAATTCAATGCCTAGATACAGCTGAATAGAACTAAACAGAAGCATTGTTTGATCACAACCGTGCACCTGTCTGGTTTGCAAACCTGTCTACCTGCCCGTCTGCCAGCTTCAATAGGTCCAGCTGCTGTTGATTATGTACACAAGCCTTGTCAAAGTGTTCAAATGTTGTGTTCCAAAAGAAACCAGGTGAAAGGAAGAAGAGAACGAGGGAACAGAAAGGAAAAGTAAGCCATTAAAATAGCTCTGACTAATGGTTTATGTATGTAATCTCAAGTCTTTATACAAAATCAATGTGATATATTCAAAAGACATGTTAAATCTATCAGTTCTCTAATCACTGTACGGTAGTGGACAGTGGACTGTCTTTACTTGTGTATTAGCAGCCCTTCTGAAAAAGGTGTGCTTAATTGTATTGGGTATACACTTGTAGTGTACTTCAAATCTTAAAAGTATATTTAAAAAAAAACTGTACTTGCAGATAAAATGATGAAATAAAAGGGTTACTTGAGTGTACTTCTTTAAAACACATTTTTAAACATTGTTTTAATAATCTTCTGTTGTGCTTTACAGAAGGACACTTATTTTGATGTCGAACAACATACTAAGTGCATTTAATTACTTTTAACCCAAGGGTGTTGTTTGATATTAGATTTAATATTTTTTTTAAATGCACTAAATTGCAGCTCCATTGTAATGAAGAAGTTGCAATTTAGTACATTTAAACAATCTTAAATATAACAGTTACGTAATAGGTGTGAAATTATCTAAATATATGACATACCGTTTCAATAGAAATTACATTATAGTACATTTTAGTTTAGGCAGCTGCTATTTGCACTAAGTGTAAATAGCGTTAGAGGCTATTTACACTACGTGCAAATAGCTATAGATTCTATTTACACTGTTAAAATAGCAGAATTTTATAGGCCTACCACTTAATGTAAATAGTTGCAATTATCTGAACCTCAGTATTGTAGCCTATACATTATAAAACAGTGTGCAATAAAAACGTATATTGAGTGTAAATTATTAAATGGATGCCACCTTATTGGAGCAATAAAGCCCTCCTACACCTATCCTAACCCTACTCAATACTTTATTTTCAACAAAAGGCAGGCTTGAACCCGAGTCGATCGCGTCAAAAAGACTGTGGTACACGCTTTGCCATCTTCGGCACTGGAGCTGACGTTTGACTGCCGTCTTTTGTACTGTTGACTAGCCCAATCACACGTTGGTGAGTTAATGTAAATGGCCTCTGCCAACAAGGCGGGCTATTTGCACATTGTGTAAATAGACACTCCGTTTAGTTTACCATAAATGCTTGGCAGTACATGATGCAATACACTTAACCATTATCTGTAATTATGAAATTACAGATAAAGATGTAGTTAAATTACACTTAACTGGGTCATAAACACTCTAGTTCTGCTAGCTGCATTTAATATAAATTGAGACTAAAATACATTTTAATTTGATTGCATTTAAACTTGTAATTATAAGTGTCCGAAAACACTGCATTCAGCTCAAGTAAGTTTTATAAAAGTATCCTATGCTAGAGTGTACTTCTTTTTTTACAATGGGCCAGCCTGAAAAATTGCATGATTTGACGTAAAGATCATTGTTGCCAGACTGTATGTAATATATTGAAGTGTAGTCTTGAGAAACAGTTTTGAGGATTTCAAGAAGCTGTAATTTTATGCCTACTGCCTAGGTTTTTTCAAGATAGCCGCTGAGTGAACTGACTAGGTCTTTTCTGGTAATGGTAGGAATGTTTTTAAACACATTTTCTGTCTTCTCAGGCTAGTGTTAGTGTTTTTTTTCCATTCGTCAGTCTCTGTCCTTTTATATGACATGAACTACTTAGACTTCCTGTCACGACAGCGTTCAGTCAGGATCATCTCAGTTTAAACATCATAGAAACACAACAAATAAACACCTACACACATAAACCTACAAACATTTCTCTCTTTGAAAGTTACCCAGACTTACCCTGAATTCTGAAGTGAAGTGTGTGTGTGTGTGTGTTGATCTTGTGTTTGGAACGCATTAGATGATGCTTGAGCACCGTATGGACCGCGAACACTTTGTGAAAGCTATGAACATTTCATCTGCCTTTCATCTTCCAGAACAGAGCGAGAGAGAAGAAGGGAGCGAGACCGAGCGCGTGAGAGTGAGATATGTCATACCTGATCCAGGGCTTGGAGTGGTAATGATGTTTGTGCATGCAGAGGCTGATGGTTCTTGAAGATGAAGAGATTGTTCTCTGCTTTCTCCAGATGAGCTGCTCCTCATCTCTCTCACAGTCTCTCTCTATGTATGACGAAAAACATCGAGATGAAAGGCTGCTGAAGTGTTTGAGAAATGGACTTTGAAATAGAAAATGTCCTGATTGGCCTGTGTAAGAGATGAGAGAGTGGATGAGAAAAGAAAAGGATGCAAAATGAGAAACAGATGAGTAATGCAGGAGATGACTGGACAACACCAGCCGTCCATTAGAAATGGGTCGTCGTATAGACTACAAAAACGGATGGAGAGATGGATATGAATTAATCCACTACTGATAAATCATTTTGAGAGCCTTCCATTTCATTTTTTACATTGTGTGTTTTTTCCCTGGTTCATCCTGAAGAGGACATTTTTGGACTTTTTTGTGATTTCAAATATTGTGTGACAACCATGATAATATCAGTGTTATTTTAGTATTATTTATATACTATTTTTTTATTTTTTTGCTTTTGTTTTAGCTTTCATTTTAATTTGAGCAATTTTATGTTTATTATTTATTTATTTATTCATTCAGTTACTTATTCGTTCATTCGGTTTTAGTTTTGGAAATTTGAGTACTTTAATCTATGTATTTAAAGTTTTCTATGTTTTTCATCTAAAATGTATATTTTATTTCAGCTTTTTTTTTTCTTTTTTTTTTTTTACTTAAAAATAACAACACTCAATCAATATCAATACAATGGGTTCCAAAAGTGTTAAAATGTTAAATAGTTCAAATGTGATACTTTTTTTTCATTACAAATTAAAATATCATAAATGAGTGAGATATATGATATCTATCTATATATATATGATATACTGTATAGATGTATGTATGTATGTGTGTGTTTATAAAATGTAACTTGTTATTTTATTATAATAAAATATTATAATAATTTTCATATTCTTATAAAACATGTTTATTACAATATAAAAATTTAATAAAATTAAACATTGAATATTTTAGTAATTTATCATTTTAATCCTCACTGTTTGTGATATACCAGAAGATACGGTCTTTGGTTCGGCAGCATCAGCAAAGCCATTGTTGTTGTCATAACAATCAAAATGTAATAACTTGCTCTTCCTCTGAAATGACTTTTCCATGCAGGTTATTGGATAATGTGAACCAATAGCCAGATAGCTATTTAGACATTGTTTAGCAAACTCACGTTCATCCAATCAATTATTAATTGATAAATCAAATGACATCCTATTTATTTTACAGTATCTTTGATTACCCTGAATGGGCAGGCATGTTGAATGTAAGCATTTCAGTCTCACTTCATTGAGAAAAAGAAAAAGAAATTTTTTTCAGCAATATCAATAGTGTTACCAAGCAATGTTATAAAGTATGAGTAAATATGAACAAATTTCAAAAACACATTCTGTGTAATGTTCATTGTGCACCAAACAGTTTTTGCAAGGTCTCAGGAGAATATGACGATACTGCAGTGTCCTTCCTCAGAGCAGTGAGCACATTACACATCTGTTTCTCCAGTCACCTTCATAAAGAACAGAGAAACAACACCACAACACACAACTCGGGAAAAAACACATAATCAACAATGAAAGTCAGCTTTTGGCTGGAAAGCTTCATCAGATTACAACACTGAACTCGTTTCAGTTCTGTAAACAGCAATCAAATAACGGAATCAGAATGGCCAAACAAATGCTTCTGATCTTCTACTCGTCCACTCTGGTTCTGTCCCACATTAAGGAATTCCACTTGAGTTTGCTATGTGCAGTGTTCTTTGCTAATGCCCAAATATCCGGTTGGCTCAAAGGCATGTGCATTGAAGTCAAAGTTAACAGAATGTTAGCAAGGTTATGACAAGAGGCTACAAGGGCAAAGACTTCTCCCCCCTCCAGGTCAGAGGGGATTTAAATAACGACTAAAGTAAATAACTCTGATAGCTTTCGTCATACTTTAGACATTTATTTGTGGATGAAAGGGCAGCTAATCTCCTTGTGGCTGCCTCACCTGACCGAGACAACAGTCCATCACTAGAAAACTGTCACATAGTTCTTCCCAAAACTTCGGTTTGCTGTAGTTTTCTAGGGCAGAAATGATCTTTTGATGTTTTTTATGTATGTATTTATTTATTTTTATTGTTATTTATTAACTTTTATTTATTTATTTTTTGCAAAGTCTTGAAGGTATCTAGATAGGTAAATCCCACAAAAACTGTCTAGAAATATTCAAGTCATTGTACCCCAAAATCCTTTTATCCTATTACTGTAATAAATTATATTATATATATATATTGTGTGTGTGTGTGTGTGTGTATATAATATTTTAAAATGTATAAAATGCATATGATTTTATAATATAAAATCAATATAATATATCATATAATTTATTTAAATAAAATATTACATGATATGTGTGTACGCATAAAATGTATTTTAATAATAACAATAATTATTTGTATACTAGTGCCTGTACTATATTTGATTTTACATGCATTTTCATTTAACAACAAACAAACATTGTGTTCAGACTGAATGATTTTAAAATTGTATCATTATATATATATATATATATATATATATATATATAATGATACAATTTTAAAATCATTCAGTCTGAACACAATGTTTGTTTGTTGTTAAATGAGCTACAATGAGAATTTGTGACAAAAAAACATCATTCTTACAAACTATTAAAAAAATATAATCTGCTGTTGTTTTGTTTCTGATTTAGGGGTGATATATAAACCGGCCATTTCTTTATGAGATTCAACCAGACAGAAAATACATTTGGCCAACTAAATGTTGGCATACGTCCTCAGGCAGTGTTGATATTGAAATAGACTTCAAAACGCTCATAGACAAACACACAGCTCTCATATCTGCCAACCAATGTGATGCTTTATTGTTTTGGTTGAATTATGCTTCCTTTTTGAGTGCTCTCATACGAACAATTTGATTATCTTGGAGGGTGACCGTGCAGTGGACGGGTGGTTATTTTTGTCTCTTGGATGCAGCACCGTACCATTACTGCACTAAAGGTACTTGTGACTTCATGAAAAGAGAAGGTCGTAAAGTCAAGCAGGGACTCACCACTCACTGACAGTTCTCACCGCGCAACTGTGACCTCCCTCCACCCGGGGTTGATTTGTGGTCAACTGGAGCACTTTTAAACCCGGTCTTTATGTGTCTGTCCAGAGACTAGGGTGTGTGTTCAAGGTCAGGTGGAGTTCACGCATCCAGACCGCTCTGGTTTTCACAAGCATCTGCTGCTGTTCTTGGCAGCGATACTGCGGCAGTCCTGAAGCCACTTCTGTCTTCAGTTCTGATCAGCCGTTCTGTGCCTGATATCTGCTTTTTCATTTCCTCCCCCTCTTTCCTCACGTTTCAAGTGTTCATCTGTCTGCGGTCGTCTTTTGACACTGAGCTTCATCATTATTAATCTATTGTATCTCTAAACCAAACACTGAGGAATCTGCAAACACGTGTCTGCTGTCTTTTCTTGGATTATTAATTGGCCATATGTAAACATGTCACGGTATGTTTGAGCAGTGTAGCTCCTTTGACTCGCTAAGGTTTATCCTGCAGTTGCGCGGCATCTTGGGTAAATTAATTTGCATGATGATTGAAGTCCTTCATCTGTGATGACACCCGGAACCCTCTCAGGTTTTTTTTCCATGCTAGATCCTGCCAAGATTCATTTGGGGAACAGGCGCATTTGTGTTTACTCAGAGCTGACAACAAACAGACAAGCACATATGTTTGGAACTGCATGCAACATAATATTTTTGAAGACTAAATTCATATGCAGTAACTAGATGCTAGATGTAGTATGCATACTATTTGCACATTTTCTATGTGCATGAACTGCAATGTCTGAAAAATGTTTTAAACCTGGCTTGTGCTAAAGAAAAAAAAAATATGATACTATCATTGTTTAATATTATTGGTAATTTGACATGCATTTTGGATATTTCGATGCCAAGATGGCCACAGAGAGAAATTACTTATTCAAGTAGCAACTGTAATACTTTAATAGTAATTTAAGCAGAGAGTATTTAAGCAATCGTTCTGTTTTTCCAAACATCAGCACAGCTGTGACTACATTTGGTACTCAGTCACATAGCCATGCTACTATTTGGAAATGCAGTATACTTGTTTAATATTGTGAGTGTGATATTACTTTTATACAACATTTCAATAAATAAAACTCTAATTTACCAGTTACTTCTGCTATTTTGCTGTCTGTTTCTGCTTCACCGATGCAAATATCTCCAAACAAAGCCACAACAGAACTGTTAAGCTTCTCAGCAAAACACTGTAGTGGTGTTTTGCTCCTTAATACTTTTATTTCTTGAACAAATTATGCAATGACTTATTTATAAGGACATTCTCTTGTTGCATTCTTGAATTAATCAGCTTTTTTTTAAATGGAACAAATTGGTTGAGTGAATAATTCAATGACTCATTTACAAGGACATTTACCTGCTCCTGAATGAATCAGCGGTTTTAAACGAATCGGTTCAGTGATTTACTCATAAAGACAGTCACTTGACGCCACCTACTGGCATAGCGATGTAACCTGCAGAAAGAGTCACCATAAATACAGACTGACAGCCTTTCTGGAACGTGCAAACATAGACAAATGGAGTGATATAAACATTTGTTGAACTGTTAAATTAGCACTCGGAACGTTGCTCAAGCAATCAGAATCGATGACTGTGACTAACTGTTGTATAAAACTAAATCTAAATGAATTTTCACATGTAACGTGGCAGCGATGTGGTACTGTTCAAAACATTTTTGTTGTGCAATGCATACTGTGAACATACTGTGACACTTGTTTTACTTTGTTTCTGAATGCTTCCAAAGTAGGAGACATGGATGTGATATTAACTAAAGTAAATAGTTCTACAACACCAAGGAAATTGCGTTATAACAAAAGAAATAATTTATTTCTAGTTGCATTGTAGTTTCATCATTGTTTTGCCTATAAGTGTACTAATATCATAAAGGTGCATCTCATGAATGCATATGTCCAGGTCACATATCCCATAAATCATAAGAAAATACTGTTGCACCTAATATTTTTTAAATAGTAAGCAGTATGTACTTTTCAATGTGCAGTAAGCAGAATACAAGTATTTCATGTTCAAATGTTACACAATTATAATTACACATCATAGAGGATCCAACAGCAACTGAGGAACAGTTGCAGTGTGAAGGATTACAATCTGAGATTAAACACAACATACATCTAATTCAAAAAGAAAGTGTGAGAGAGAGAGAAAATGCGATTTAAATGTGGTCAGTCATTGGTTCATTGGAAAATTAGACACAGTCATCTCCTGATTCTAATCACCGCCTTAATGAGTCAAAGTCCGTTTGATGTGCATCTGCACCGCTAACACTGCTGGAGCCTGTAGTTCTGGTGTGTGTGTTTGTGAGTGGGATTGTTCACTGTTCTTCAGTAACCTTTGTGTGACTTCTCCGTCTGTCGCTGTCCCTTCTCTCTGCTCCTCTTCCTCCTCTGCTCCTCCTATCTAATTACACATCTACTGTACAGTTGTCACGTAGTTCACCCATCTGATGACCTGAATAAAAGCAATTAAATACAGAGCACTCACTCCCATTCCTCCCTCCTCCGCTCTCGTCTTTCTTTCTGTGCCCTCCTTCTCTGTTTTTGCTAAAATGTTAATAACTTAAACTTGGAGAGAAAACAGGGCTAATGATGTCATTTCAGAAATGTCATTACCTGTTCTTACCCCTGGCATTTCATGTTTATGTTTAAAATATGCCACAGCGGGAAACGAATGCATGTGATATTCTTACTGTACGATATAAATATATATAGTTGCAATGTAGTTTCATCATTGTTTTGCCTATAAATGATTAAATGCACAAATATTATATGGGTTAGTCTCACAATTATAACATATAACATATATATATAATAAAACAAAGAATAATATTTTACAATAATATACTGTTTTTTTGGGGGGGGGGGGTCTTATAGTAGCATAAATTAAGGGCAGTACAACATTATTTCCACTGTGCTTTATTGCCATAAAAATATTCTCATTAACGTAACGTCCAGCATTTTTTACTCTTTAAAATGCTAAATGAAAAGACTATCATAAATACTTCACATTTACTGCTGTATTTACCACTGGGAATGCATCATAATTTAAATAATTGCATTTTGGAAATGAGAATTTGAAAAGGAGACGGGAGTTAAAATAAACGAAAATTATTTAACAATGCGATGCACAATGCTCCTAAAATAAGTTTAATTTAAAGATATGAGAAATATAAATTCTCATATACTTCTTTTGATGTTAGGGTGAAATATGACTTGGATGTGACCCGAGCAGGTGAGAATTACCCATAAAGGGCAAATAATAACTGTAATAGAGTGGAGGACAGTTTTCTTTGCCAGACAGACATCTTGTGTGTTCCTCTCTCCAGTATCCCATTCCTTCAGTCTTGTCTTGAAGTGCAGCAGATGGTTCATTCTTCATGGATATCAGGTCACATGTGCGACATCCCTCCTCCAATAGTCTCTTCTTCCAAAATGACTATTGTAAACCCATTATAACTAAAGAGCCTGCAGTTGGCAGATTAAAGGGGCACCTGCTTGCCCTCCTAGCGCCGCAGCGGGGGGACGCTGAGCCGTGCCCTCTGAGCTCTCTGTGCCCGGATGGCGGCAGAGAGACAAGGACTTGACCTTCTGTTGAACAATGAGAGAAATTCGTTAGGAAAAAAAAGTCCTGAGAAATAATTATATCGGCTCTCACAGCCAGCCAAAGTGAAAATTGTAAAGATGGTTGAGTTCATCTCCTGACAAATCCTGTAGAGCAAAAGGAAAACGAGAGAGAAAATTGGCCAAGTTCACATAATAGAGCAGATCTGAAAAGATATTACAGTAGATTTGTTTTAGTTTGGTGTTCTACATTTCTCATTCGCTAGTCACCCTGATACGTGTGTCTGCAGCGATTTAAATCAGTCCAGAAAGAAGAATGAGGGAACTTTTCAAATATAACCATATAATAAACATATTTTCCCTCTCGTCCTCTGTTTACCTCCCTTGTGACAGGCAGTCGTCAAGATTACTAATTAAATTGCTACACGACTGAAAGAGAATGTTGTCACAGAGAGCCATTATGAGGGTGTTATATATCCATCACACAGCTGGCTTCTGAACGAGAGAAGGCCGTGGAAACATCCTGCTGTAAATGCATTTGACTGAACGCACTGGATCGATATGATCTCTGCGGTGCTGGAAAATCCTGTAATTGATGAAGTTACGCATTGTGAGGTTGGGTGGTGGAGATCAGGCGTTTTTAATCAGCTAACCGGCTCATCGGTCTCAATCAACGGTCTCAGCTGCCGCATGATTTCTGAAATCCCTTTCTGTCCATCCTGTGCAGTCATGGAAGGGCTCTCCAGCAGCACTTGTTGTTTTATCGCCTGGTTTGTGACAGTAAAAACACTCACATAGGTACTGTGAAGCGTTAGTCCATAGAGTATTCGTTAGAGCACCTCAACAGCTGGATAAAAGAGCCTGCATGTGATTTTTGCAACTGCATTGGAGAGATTTGGGACATTGTAACTCAAAATGCATCAAATAAAATGTTCTACAGAACTTGAAACTTACAAGGTTGCAAAACCTGACAAGACAAGGTTACGGAAACCATCTCTGATTTCTGACTCGCCAGCCGACCTCCACTTGATAATTGGATAACATGTCTTGGCAAAAACAGCATGTCCATGTGTGGCAAATTGAGTGAGATTCAGAAATTGAATTGGGGTGAATTGGCTGTAATAGATGAGCTAGTGTCATGTGTCATAGGCGGTCCATTTTTTTACACTCAGACTTCATGGACCCAGAAATCTAGTATCGATATCAGAATTTTCTTAAAATAATTTTTCTCATTGACTTCGGGTTGGGTCCAAAAACAAACATAAACACACTGTAAACAATGTAGCTCCATGGTGGAATCATTTTTCTATCCAGTGTCTTCTGGCTCAACCAATAGCATGAGTTTGGGGGTGGGGCTACTTTTTTGGGGGTGGGGCTGTAATAGTATTTGGAAACCTGTTTGGAAATAATCATTAGTGGTGCTTAGTGATATATGGACTAGACTATCATAAACCAGATTTTTTTAATTGCACAGTGCTTCAATTTTGATCCTGTTTAGAAGTTCTATTTAATAATGTCTAGGTTAAGTTTATAAAATATACATTTGATGTATTTTATGATATATTTTTTGTTAGTCCCTTTTTATTGTTTTCTATTTTAGTTTTAGCCTTATTATGGACTCTATTCACAGACTGTGATGACACATTTCCACAGTTATTAAAATCTTAAATCTAGCAAATTTTTAGCATTTTTTTATGTTTATATTTTTATAGGCTATAATACTATACTTTGTGTTATATTACCTTATTAAATTGCAGAAAACTAGTTAACCCTGTTGTGTAAGTGTGAGGGAGTGGCAGCACATTTAACATCTTTCTCTCTTCTCACTAATGTAATCAATCTCTTTGTTTTTTTCCCCCTCTTTTGTAAGGTCAGCAAATTGGAACACAAATATTATATTGGTTGTAGTTTCCTTTCACCACTTTAGACGTTTACCTAACTATGACGACTTCCACTTCTGAGAACCCAGAAATGTGGAAAGAGTCCTTCGCTTGAACATTTTACAACTGCCAAAGTTACTGTTAAACTAAATTGGTGCAATTCCTAAACTGTATAATGAAATAAATAATTAAACCATTTTAATTTCCCAGCACAATCTAGTGTTATTGCTACCTAGTGATATTTATGATTTATGTTTAATATTAGCTAGTTCTACAGTCATAATTCATGCTTCAGTTTTATTACAGTAATGTTAGTCTTTCTTTTTATTTCAGTTAAAGGAATAGTTCACCTCAAAAATGAAAATTCTGTTATCATTTACTCACCCTCATGTCGTTCCAAACCTGTATGCGTTGCTTTCTTATGTTGAACACAAAAGAAGATATTTTGAAGAATGCCGGTAATCAAACAGTTGTTGGCCCCCATTGACTTCCATAGTATTTTTCCCCCTACTATGGAAGTCAAAGGGGGCCAACAACCGTTTGATATTTTCTTTTGTGTTCAACATAAAAAAGAAACTTATACAGGTTTGGAACAATATGAGGGTGAGTAAATGATGACAGAATTGACAGATGACAAAATGTTAATTTACTAGTTGTCATACTGACCTGCAACATCTGCATTGTCAACACACTATTAGAAAATTGTAAAATTCTAGTTATTTTGGTGCCGCTAGTGGTGCAGAAATTACAACAAAAAAAAGTGGAACAGCAGTCTAAATTTTCCAGTACAAATCACACTTCAGCAACTCAACACTTTCTTGATGTTTGGGCTTCGGGTCCTAAGAGACCACACACTGCTGGAGGACCGCAGGCTGCTCACACAGCTCCTGTCGTCGGCTCCTCAGAGCTGAGGACACATGTGATGATCGAAGTAAACCTCTTCTTCCTCTCACAGGCCTCTCAGCTTCGCACAGGAACAACTGTGAGGCTGTGTTGAGAGAGGTGACCTACATTTTTCTGGTGTGATAGAATTAGCTTGTAAACAGAAATTTTCTCTAATTATGTGTGATTATCTCTGAGTCTAGAGGTAGGAATTCTAATGGAGTGCAATCTTTTTGGCATGCGGTTTTAAAAGAAAACAGTTTATATGAATGTCTGTCATAACCTATAATTATGTGGTTAGATAAGGATGAACAGCATTTATAAAGTGCCTTCATTTCTTTTCAAGTTCCTTTCTTTATTTGATCGTTTCATTATTGCTCTGTCATGCTGTACTAAGCAGAGATTAAATCAACATTTTCTCTAAATTAAATTTACATTAGAAAAAGGGAAGTAAAAAGCCAATTGTTTGGCCCTTCCCGAACTTAATGTGTGCTATAATTTGATGACAGGCGCTGTCTTGCTCTAAACTACAAACTCGTCCTCGTTTTACCATGAAGATAAGCTTCACTCGTCTTGCAGGTGCCCTACGTCTACTATCTATTCATTTTTTGTTCCATTCCTCTATCATTCATCCTTTTATTCTCTTAACCAAGATGGATGATGCACCTGTTTTGACCTTTTTTATCGACTGTTTTACAAGACATTGAAGGTCTCTTCTTCTAAATATGTCAGTTTTCTCTTTATTTGTGCCTGATACATCCTCTCTATATTTTTCTTTTTCTTTCTGTCCTTTTACTCAATCACTTTTGATTTCTCCTACAGTGTAAAAACTTACAGTTGTCGGCTTAATCAATTTCTACTTGACCTGACCTTAAAAATGTGTTTTCCTTGCTTGACTTGATACGAGTGATGAAACTAGCCTGAAACAAGCACAGCTATGTCAAATAATTATATTATATTGTATTGTATTGTATTGTATTTTTATATTATTATATATACATCCATATTACATAATATTTTATTATAAAATTTAGCTGTCATCATAATGATTGCAGAATGCCACATTTTTAAAGTAATTAATTTTAATTTGTTGTTGTTTTTCTAGTTTATTATGCAAATAGAGGTGCAGGCGTTATGAAGCTAGCACACCTATGTAAAATATCATTTTATTTTATTTTATTTTACTTACATATTACATAATGTTTGAATATACAATTTAGCAGTCATCAATGATTGCAGAATGCCACATTTTTTTTAATATTTTTTTCTAGTTTTTTATATTATGCAAATGTAGGTGATTCCACGTTTTACTATCCCTGTGGGGACATTTGGTCCACAAAATGCAGGCAAAACCTGACCCCCACATACACTAGGGCAGATTAGCACAGTCATTTTTCCCTTTCAAGCAGGGTGGGGTCAACAGGTGCTTCGGCTGCCATATCTAAGCAAACAGGGCGAGCAACAAATCTCTCCAAGAGCTGACAGCTCAAGAAGATCTCAGATGAAAGCCGCTAGAAAGTCACGTACTTCAGTATTCAGACAGTACACTTTAGCACAATTACACAACATCAAAATGTTCATATCAACGTCTCAAAATAATCGCACACTTAGTCTCCTCGTGAAACAAGCACATGTGCTAATCTGACACGGCCGACTGCGGCGAGATGCGACAGGATCCTGCAGCTGTTAGGAGGAGAAAGCTTCTGTCTCCCTGCAGAATCCTATATGAAGAGTCTGACTCACGACTGCCTCCAAAATTTCCCAGAGTTCCCTGAGAATTCGGTTCTGGGGTGAAAATCAATACTAGCGCTGTCTGTGTGCATAAATCTCCCACCTCCCTCATCTCTTAGATTCCTTCCACCGTTTTCTGTTTATCTCCGTGTTTGTTTGCTACATCTCAGCATGTCTGTCTGCGAGATCCTTCGAAGGCGTCCATCGTCTCAGACAACACTCCTCGTCCCTCTCATCTTCCTCTTTTCAGCGAGAGGGTTTAAATTTGCTGAGCTTTCAATAATACGGATTTGTCAGACTACTTGAAGACAGCATTTCAAAGGCAGCAGCCACACACACATATGCAGGGATCTATCGGACATTCCCCGTGTGTAACAGGTCTTCTCTGAAATCTTCAGGCCTGTATTTAAGAGGGATTAAATCAGTCAGTCAGATCCAAATGGCTCCTCTCTGTGTGGAATGCAGGCAAATGAACACCTCAAATAGTTGTAGAAAGAACTCGGCTCACAACCGCAGGGACGAATCCTGCTCAAACTGCTGAGCCAGACGCCAGCTGGACACACTAAAAGGGCAATATGCTTTTGGAGGGACAGAGAAATTGGCTGAGGGACCGCGCCGTGCGACATGCTGTGGTTATTTGGCCTCTAATGAGGAGTGATGGTTGACATATCGCTTTATGCTTCCCTCCAGCGTGTGCTTTAAAAACACTACTCTCAAGGTTGGAGACTCGGAGCGGCAGGTTGCAGATGACCTGTGTGATGTACAAAGTGTAACGGCTAATCTTTTACGGATCTGTCAGTGGAATTGCTGGTTTTCTTCATCGATCTTTGTGCTACTGTAGCTGTGGGATCATTGTGGGATAATGACAGGTTTATATAAGATCACTAGGCTCAGACAGAATCTGAAGCTGGAGTTTTTAGGCATTTGCCTTATGACGAATATGGATCCAAGAAGATGAAAGGCAGAAATCTAGTTTAAAATAAAAACTCTAGTTTAAAATTTAAGTTATATAACCAATGTGTCGTATTTTTTTAAGCATTTATATCAATTTACACATGATTGTTGTTTAAAAAAAGCATAATGGCATATGATGTAACCATTAAAGGGGTCATATGATGCTTTTTTAAAGATCAACACTGGATATAAATTTCCGTGTGAAACACGAGGGAAGGTTATATATGGTGTATGCAACTACTGGCAGCATAAGATGTTTCGAGTGTGGAGAAATCGGACACAAGAGCCTTACGTGTCCACATAAGAAAACGGGTGCGGTGAACGCAGGATCAGAGGATGAGGTCGCAAACTGGCATTTTAATGTTAAATTGCTCCAAGATGCTGCTTTTTGTGATAATTTTGTTTTCTTTTGGGAAAATTGGAAAAAGGAAAAAAGTTATTTTGAAAACTTAAAACAGTGGTGGGATGTAGGCAAGACTCAAATAAAAACTTTTTGTCAGCAGTATTCAGCCAACTGTAGTAGTAGAATAAAGAATGTGATTGAATCACTTGAAAAGCAAATTAATTAAATGGAATTGCAAATGGTGGATGCACATAATTCTGTACTGCATAATGATTTACAAAAGAAAAAAGAGAGAGCTAAGTCTGGTCCTAAATGAGAAAGTAAAGGGAGCTTTGATAAGGTCCCGTTTCATGTCTTTAGCAGAAATGGATGCACCGAATTCTCTTTTTTTTAACCTGGAATATAAGGTGGCTCAACAAAAACAAATGCCATGTCTTAAACTCCCTGATGGGAGGATAACGTATAAGACTATTGAAATGAGAAACCATGCTGTGGGCAAAGAAAGAAGGCGTGGTTTCAGTAACCGCAGTCAGTGTTGAAGCAGCCATGTCAGGGAGACGCTGTGTTTTTCTAGGCGAAAGCAAAAGCACTTTATTTGGCCTTCCGAAAGTAGATGCATTTAGGAATCTTTAAGATCACTTACAACAGTGATTACAACTGTGAATTACACAGTGATTACACAGTGAATAAACAGTGATTACAACTCCTTACAACCTAGGAGAGGAGAGAACCTCCTCTCCTAGGTTCACGAAACGGTCCTCCATAAAATGCATTGCTGTTCTGTTGTAAGTGATCTTAAAGATTCCTAAATGCATCTACTTTCGGAAGGCCAAATAAAGTGCTTTTGCTTTCGCACTGAAACACACAGCGTCTCCCTGACATGGCTGCTTCAACACTAACTGCGGTTACTGAAACCACGCCTTTTTTCTTTGCGTGCACATTTGGGTGCATTATGCTAATATTTCCACATAGTGAGGTAGATATGTGGGGGTGTGTTAGAACGAGCCGTTTTAGGGGGGCGTGGCAGAGTCTTAACTTTGATAAAGAATATCTCTTTGGATTTGAGACTTTAGTCTTTGCAACTTCAGGGATCTTATCTATGCACAATCAGCTTGTAACACTCCAAAGAGAAAGGAAAACTTGAAATCGCATCATATGACCCCTTTAAGTAATATCATTATTTTCATTTTTCAATGTAAATGTGAACATTTTGAAAAGGGTAACCCTAAAAGGGTTTCCAATTATTATAGTCACATCACAACAAGTGGCTGGCTTATATTATATAATATATATTTCTAACATATGTGACCCTGGACCACAAAACCAGTCATACTGTAAGTAGCACGGGTGTAGCAATAGCCAACAATACATTGCATGGGTCAGAATTATCAATTTTTCTTTTATGCCAAAAATGGCATATATGTTCCATGAAGATGTAAATTTGTAAATTTCCTACCGTAAATATATCAAAACTTAATTTTTGATAAGTAATACGCATTGCTAAAAACTTCATTTGGACAAATTTAAAGGCGATTTTCTCATATTTACATTTTTTTTGCATCCTCATATTCCAGATTTTCAAATAGTTGTATCTCGGCCAAATATCGTCCTATCCTAACAACCCATACATCAATGGAAAGCTTATTTATTCAGCTTTCAGAACGATGTATAAATCTCAATTTAAAAAAAATGACCCTTATGACTGGTTTTGTGGTCAGGGGTCACATATATAAAAAGTGCACTGATTTATATTTGGTAGACATTTCGTAATATTAAAACAAAATTGCTTCTCTACTTATTTTTTTAAATAATATTATTATGCAAACTACTTATGCCAGTTTAATTTTTACCTCTAATTTCTATTTTTATGCGCTAGAAAAAATATCAAAATGACTTTTAATTTAGAAATTGAAAAGTAGTAGAAGTATATTTAAGTCATTGCCCTGTATAAATTACATTTTAGTCTAGTTTTAAATTTAACCCCGTAAAGCCTGATATATGACATAATAGTCAAAATCATTTTTAAAATGGAAAAGTTTCTTGAAACTTTGGAAAAAGCATTAAAAAGAAATCTAAAATAATAATAATAATAATGCATATGTACTTGTGTATGTTTTGTATCATATTTGATACATCAGGCTTTATGGAGCTCATACTCAAAAGGAGAGCTCCTCAGTTTTATTAGGCTCAAACTGAGTGATATGTGATTTGGTGCAGATTTTGTTATTTACAGTATATGGGCAAAAAGTCAAGTCGAAGAGATTTTTATAACAGTAGCAGACTACTTACAAAGCATGCATATACGTATCACTCTATATCTCCCAAGAATATGCCGGAGAAAGATGATTAGTTTTACATTATTACAAAACGTGTGTTTTCAGCAAAGTTTTGATCATGTTGATAATTCAAAGGCCTTAGAAATTAGTATGTCGAATATGAAACAGTAGGCTTTATAAGGGTTGACTTAATAGATCTGAAAAAGGACTTTCATGTCATTGACCCATTTTTGTGCAGATTTTGTGGAAAAATCTGTGGAATGGATTTAAACATAATGCCTTATATAGCTACTACACTCTTATTAGTAGGTCAAAGTATTGTTAAATTAATTTCAACTATTTAATAATCACATACACTAGGAAGCACAGAATGTGCATAATTTTATGATTGACAGGTTGTCAAATTCTGCTTGAAGTAAATCTGTGAGTTCTGTGGGTGCAGATACGTGTGGGTCTAGCGATCACTGTCCAATAAAGCTGCTGCAGAAGCTGCTGGAAACAAGTGAGGCAATATTGCCACATCTTGCCCTCAAATCACGACTAGTGTTGTTTTTGCCAGCATGTTGCAGAACAAGGAGAGAGTTTGACCTCAGCCAGCTGTGTCCAAAAAGCTGATGTGAGCCATATGACCAGCGGCAGGAAAAAGCAAAGCTGATGTGCTTTCATACCAGCTTCATAATTAACAAACATATGGCGCTCCTGTCAAACATTTAGAAATAGAGCGTGTTCTGTTTTTTCATGTTCCATCATGCGACTCAGGCTCAGATATTTTCAGCCATTCATTGTGACAGCCTTGTTTATTTTTATAGCAGCTAAGTGTGTTTACTGAGATTTTAATTAGGCTAATCAATTATGCTTTTAATAACAAATTGTGACAATGGAATTCATTAAAAAATAATTTAAAAGGCTCATTCTAAACTATGCACAATAAATCTATATTATCACTGTTATATACATATTATATGATATGATATATGAAACTAAAACTGAAGTAAAAAAAAATATTAAAAGAAACTATATAGACATATGTATTTTTTTTAAACTACTAAAAATGATAAAAACAAAATATTAAAACTTTAATATTTACGTATATTAAAAGTAAATATAAAAATACAATTTTCTTAAAAACGATATAGTAACACCGATATGAAGTCATGGCCTGAATTTGCTTTACAACTACTTTGACTTTCTGATATTGATATATTTCCTTTTTAAATAGTAATTTTGAGAGAGATGTATCTCAGGTCTCATACCCCTTTTTTAATTATTCCTGCTAGCAGGTGATCTCACTGGTGGGCAGGATATGCTCATTCCAGAGAGCATTTGATTGGATACAAATTTCTATAGTGCAGGATGAGTCACTAATATTTTGCTCAGTTTTCCTGGAAGAGAAAGACTTTAAATTTTAACTGCATATGCAAAATGTGAATCAGAAAATTGGAGCATTAAATAGCTATTATATAATAAAGTGGCTCTCAGAGAATCTATAATAAAGCCATTATAAAATACATAATGCACAGTAATAAATGTGCAATAAAGCCATAATGAAACATTAATGCAGGGCTATGGGTGACGTCCAGTGAAATAACCGTATCCTCACTGGTCTGTTCTCATTTTCAGCCTATAACTGACTTCAGATTTGATTGATGGATGGCATTACACTGGGTCTAAGTGAACTATAATGATCATGTATTTCCTGTTGATGCCAGTAATTAGGGCTGGGCCGTAAACACGAAGCGCTCTTTTGTCCTCTCATTATATGCTTTCAAACCCATTTCTGTTTTATTTTAATGTACATTAGTCTAAAGTTGATAAGCTGAAAATATAGCCTAATATTTTAATGTGAGTCTGCATTTTGGACATTTTGAAATCAACAAACCAAAATAAATAAGCAATCTGTAACCCCAGCAGGGTCAGAGCGAACTGAAGTGTTCAATCTACAATTTTATTTGTGTAAGTGGAATTAGCTTTCAGTGCAATTAAATGGAAGACACTAATAGACAGACTCTAACCAGGAAAGAGTCATAGCACCCCCTAGTGACTGATATGTTCATTACACGTATTTAAATTCCAATAGGGATTCTCTCTATGTAAAAATAATCGTAATATTTGTCAATGAAGGAAGCCATTTCTAATACTTATATACCAGAGGACAATGCTGTGCATCGTCTTCTTAAAATAAATAACTAAAAAAACTCACAAACATGCATTTAAACCTTGGAATCGTGTCAGCTGAATGTGGTTTCCTGCCTCAAAATGTTCTGTTAGCTAATTAAACAGACTAATGTACAGTACATGACTTGAATGGTGTAGCAAATAGAAGTTAAGTGTGTGATTCATTACTAGGGCTGTTGTTTTGTTTTATGTTGTGTGAGCTGAAGTTTGTGTATATGTGTGTGTGTGTGTGTGTGTGTGTGTGTGTGTGTATGTGTGATCGCTCTCATTGGTTCTGAATGTCAAGAGCTTGTGTGTCTTTTGAAGAGGTTCTTTTTCATTTTGTGAAGCGCTTGTACTTCTCTTCTTCATGCTCTACCATGACAACCATACTCAACAAGCAGTGAAGAAAACTCCTAGTGGCCTGATTGAAGCACCCATAAACACTGCAGTAAATATTACTTCTCAGTTTAACATATTTTTAAAAAGGGTCAGAAAGTAATAGCCCATACACTGTAAAAAAAATGTTGGCAGCTGTGGTTGCCAGAATAATTTTGTAAAAAATACAGAAAAACTATATTTTATACATTTTACAGTATAAAACTGTAATTTACAAACAAGAAAATTTGAATGTAAGCCAGTAAATTCAACAATGTACACTGCTATTAAAACGTCTCAGGTTACTTATGTAACCATGGTTCCCTGAGTAGGGAACGAGACACTGCGTCCTCTAGGGGTCGCTATGGGGAAAGCTTCGTCGTGACCCGTGTCTGGCGGGGGAGGAGCGCGAGCCGCGACACTAGCCTTCTGAGCCAGTCTCTGATCCTCAAACTGAGACGGGCTAGGAACCCTGGGTTGTTCGGGCTCAGACCTAAACTTCTATACCAGTCTTTCATCCGGTCAGCCTGATATGCTTGGAGCATCACCATCTGGGAATATCAGTTTACAGTTTTTGACTGTAAATTATACATTGATTTGTTATTTTTACTTCTAAAAACTGTAAAATTAACAGCATTTTACTGTAAAATTACATGAATTGTCTGGTTAGATATTTTACAGTTTTTCCCTGTATATAGTACGGGAACTTACTGTTAACCTATTAACAGTTTTTTTCCGTAGCGTTTTTACAAAATTTTACAATTAAAATTACACGTATTTTTTACAGTGTAGATTTGATCCTTTTGTAGCCTATTTACAATTGGGTTATGTTTAATTTACAGTATATGCTATTTAATTCACTGTATCAAAAAAGTATTTTTAATTAAAGAATTTTAATTTAATTTAAAACCATAATTAGTGGACTGCCACATTCCACACATGTGCTGCCATGATTTTCCCACATTACAAATGTTTATTTTATTGTATATTGTATATCGTATATTTTATTTTCTTATTTGGTAACACTTTATAATAAGTAAACAGTAATAAAGTATTTAAAAATTAAGTTATTCATTCATTGTCATCTTAATTAACACATTTTGTATCTTAACCATAAATAGTTCTCACTTTAAATGAGGTCACAGGAAGTCGGAAAATGTCATTAATTAAGTGCTTTAAAACATCCTTTATTGCTTTTTAATTGCATTTGTATTCAGTGTTCTTTAAATTTTTTTTACAAATAAATCAAGCTTATCCTCAAAGCTAAACAAAACCACTTAAAAAATAAATAACATAATGCTCTCAATATGAAATACATACAAATACTCATTAGATCATTATGTTGTTGCTAAAATACAAAATGCAGATATAGAATTAGGGGACACAATATACAGTTTGAACAGTATAAAATCATAATTTCAATGGAAAGTACCTATAAAATGTTTTTTTTTTTTTTGTAATTGTAATTGTAAACATTTTAAGAAACACTGAATACAGATACAATTAATGTCCAATTGGTTTAAAGCTCTCAATTAATTACATTTTCTGTGACCTAATCTAAAGTGAGAACTGTTTATGGTTAATAATTTGTTAACAAGTATTATATAACTGTTTACATATGAGCAAATTAAACAATAACACTTTGTTAATTACAGTGACAATGAACAATGAACTCATCATTTGCTCACCCATGGATCCTCTACAGTGAATGGGTGCTGTCAGAATGAGGGTCCAAACAGCTGCTAAAAACATCACAATAATCCACAAGTAATCAAATTCTCGATAAAACCTCATCTAGTCTGAATCAGGAGAGAAAATTCTCAGACCATGCACCAAGCAAAAACTTTTTGTGATGCTTAACATTGAGTTTGAACTCTCTGAAAATTCTGACGGCACCCATCACTTGTGCACAATGCACTTTTCTTAATATTAAGTCTAAAATGTGTTTTAATGTCACTTTTGATGAGGACTGTACAATCTTTGAATAATATCAGACTTTAAATGTAAAATATTTAAAGTGTACCTGAAGTATACTTGCAATAGTTCCACTTAAGCACAATAAAATATACTAAGTATATATTTAATTGTACTTGAGCACTACTTCTGCACAATTAAAGTGCATTAAGTACAAAATTAGTTGTTCCAATTTAGCAGACTTTAAGTATACCAGTTTAGTATACTAAAAGTACAATTGCAGGACATTTTATTAAGTACATAAATATAAAAATGTATTTGTAGTATACTTAGCATTAAATAATTGTATTTCAAATACATTTAAGTATATTTATTTTTCACTACAGCTGCCCTGTCTTTCCTGTTCTTTCTGATCCTGTTCTATTCTATTCTATATTCTATGATATCCGATTCTATTCTATCTTATTCATACTTTTTTCCTATCTTGTCCTATTCTATTCTATTCCATTCCATTCCTGTTGTTTCCTATAACATTCTGTCCTGTCCTCTCCTGTCTTATCCTATCCTGTCTTTTTCTATTCTATTCCATTCCTGTTGTTTCCTATCACATTCTGTCCTGTCCTCTCCTGTCTTATCATATCTTGTCTTGTCCTATTCTATTCTGTTCTGTTCTATTCTATTCTATTCCTGTTGTTTCCTATCACATTATGTCCTGTCCTCTCCTGTCTTATCTTGTC
>NW_015557134.1:76824-88089 GCF_001515605.1 Sinocyclocheilus anshuiensis | reverse complement strand
CCTATTCTATTCTGTTCTGTTCTATTCTATTCTATTCTATTCTATTCCTGTTGTTTCCTATCACATTATGTCCTGTCCTCTCCTGTCTTATCCTATCCTATCATATCTTGTCTTGTCCTATTCTATTCTGTTCTATTCTATTCTATTCCTGTTGTTTCCTATCACATTCTGTCCTGTCCTCTCCTGTCTTATCCTATCCTATCATATCTTGTCTTGTCCTATTATATTCTGTTCTATTCTATTCTATCGATATCTTATATGTATTCTATCATATTCCTATTTTTTTTTCTTCTGTCCTGTAATATCCTTTGCATTTCCTATTCTTGTTCCTAATGCTTTTCTGCCCTGACCTATGCTATCCCTATTCTGGCCTATCCCATTCTACTGTCTACTTTTCTTATTTTTCCTATCCTATTGCTTTTTTTTTTCTTGTGCTCCTCTCACTTATCACTATCACCTATTAGTACCTATCATCTCCTACCACCTCTAATCTTCTGCTGAAATTTTTTTTTTTCATATCAGGTCACACTTATGATTCTCATGCCATAGGCTTACATTGAACAAGCAACCAAATTCATATTGTTGGGAACACTATATCACAGAGACTTGTGGCATGAGCTTTCTTGATTTGGGTTGGTAAGCAAACATCTACAACAACCAAACAACCACCTTAACTACCATAGAACAACACCCTGGCATCATTATATGTATCAGTTGAGGTCAGAATTGTTCATATGATATCAGCGCAGTTTTTAGCCCATTAAAAACTCTGTAGTAACTGTAGTGACCACATCCACCGCTACATGGAGAGATGGTTACATCAAAATACCATTACAGACTATAATTATCCCATGAGGAATTCCACAATTTCATATTTCTTCAATTAAAACAGATTTAATTGAGCATATAGATATTTTTGAGCCTTTGAAATATACCCGATTCTTTCAGAAAATGGAGTCTTTTGCCACCCTACAGTGAGGTTTAAAAATAGCACATAGTGTGTTGGCCTTGTTCCAAAACACACACATACAAGGCAGACACACTCTCTCTCTCCCACTTTTTTCCCCCACACATTTCCCACCTCCAGGGCTCATATTCGCTGGTATACCTTGACTGACACAGTTTGCTCTCTTCTGATTGGATAAAGTGAGATGACTGACAACTGCGCAGAGTGCAGGAGCAGCAAGCAGTGGCTCCGCCCCCAGGCTGTGCACGTGGATGAGTCTGCTGTGAACATCTGAAAATCAGAGAGAAGAGAGGAGAGGAGAGGGGAAAGAGGGAGGAGAGAAGTGGGGAACAGAGGCGACAGGATTGACTTGGGAAAGAGAGGAAAGGTTTGGAATTGCTTTGAAGGAAAAAGGAGGAGGAAAAACAGGAGAAAGAGGGGAGAGGAAGAGGAGAAGAGGTAAGCCGAAGATTTCAAAGGAAAGACCACCTCTTTTTTTTTTTAAACATCTCATAATAGTTAGAGGTACATGCATGGGTTTTTATGCGCAAATTAGCATGGGCATGTGTTTCCATATAGGTGAATGTTGTGTATGTGTGCATTACACACTGATGAGCACTAAAGCAGTCTCATTATTTTGACAGCAGTGTTTGTGTGTGTTTGTGTGTGTGTGTGTGTGTGTGTGTGTGTGTGTGTGGTAGCATTACAGATGCATTGCCTCACATCATCGCCGGCAACTGTAGTTACTGGTATCGCTTACACTGGCTCTCTGGTTCCGTGTGATGAAATAAATGCCATCATGAGATTACAATCCCCATGGCATGCTAGTTTTCATATTGTAAGAAGACTGTCATGCAAACGTTGTTTCAAAATGCACTGGTTTTTTGAAAACAGCATCATTTGTTATGCATGTCAACTCATAGAGGAAGTATGGCTCTGTTATTACTGTGTTTACTTCAACAATCCACTGTATACTGTAAATGTTTCCAGGGGAAAAAAGCATTGGAAGGCTATTGTTTGCACAGGCCTGCATGGGCTTTAATGGCACACGTGCCGTGGTTATCTCCACATACTGACCTACATTCACCGGAGCTTTACCACAAGCAGACAACTGTGAGCTGCTAAAATATCCTTCTAAAAATAGAAGCTTATCCCGAGTCATTTGGTAGCTGTAATGGATGAAACCGTAATGTCATTTAAATGAGATCAGTTGTGCCTTGTAACCTTGTAGACTGAAATGAACCTTCCTGAGTTGAAACCCAGAACAGAGTTCAAACACAGAAACAGGAAGTCTGTAATTGCAGAATTAATCGTTTGTGAGGACAGCTTGGGAGACTTGAGTCAGCTGTGTTTTTGGAGACCAAGTTTGTATGTGCTGAAGCTCGAGTAGATTTGTTTTTCCTTGCATAGTTACGAAGTGTCTACTGAAACCTTTAAAAGAAGAAAGTTACTACAATTCTTGAAGAGCGTAGTCTAGTGTTAAACCTAAGCAAAAACACCCTGAATATGTAATTATAGCACTCTTAAAACACAAACACAAGCCATCATTTTAAACTCACATGCATACTGTGCACCTTTTACAGCTCAGCAGTAAATTGAAACATTATGTTTGGTTCTGGTTTGGACCACGGTGGTCCAGCTGTGTGAGTCGCAGTGGTGGTGGTTATTATGGTTTGAGAGTGAAGGAAACTTGGTTTTGGAAACATCCTAAAGTTTTGCCAATCCAAGCACTTCACAACCTCATATGGGAATCTGTGGTTCTGAGGAAACTGTCATTACTGGACCACCATCGTTTTGGAGCTCGTCAGCTCCTTGTGTACAGTAGTTCTGCCTTGTGTTGTATCTGCTTCATGTATCATATCTGCCTGGACTAGTTTACTGTAAGGCTGCCAAGTAACTAGTATGATCTCAGCAGCCTGAAAACAAACTTCTGATCTGGAACTTCTTTCAACTGATCTTCACCTGCTAACTGCAGATCTCTAAATTCTGTCTAAAAGTAATGCCTGATACTTCTAATCTCAAACCCCTGAATTCCTCAGTCTGATATCAACAGACAGAGCGCAATCAAATAGGAGTGCAATAATTCTGAGTAAAATATGCATCTTGCTAAAAAATTTGTTTTTGGACATTACATGTGTCTTTTGTAGAATTTAAAAAAAATATTTTTATGATAGCAGTAACTGTAAGTGGACTATTGTAATAGGTAATTCAAATGTAAGCTAGTAGGCTACAGTACTATTACTAAGCTCAAATGAGTTAATGTGTGTTTCTTATAGCAGTTAAAATTTAGTCATTTTCTTTTATTATTTATTTTCATTTTTAATTCAGTGATTTTAAATTCTAATTAAGTTATTTTAATGCTTTAAAGAGCCATTTTAGATTGTAATATTCTAATGTTCTGCTATCTATTCTGCGTCATTTTCTTTTATTATTTATTTTCATTTTTAATTCAGTGATTTTAACTTTTCATTTAGTTATTTTAATGCTTTAAAGAGCAATTTTAGATTGTAATGTTCTGCTATCTGTTCTGCAAACTATAAAAGGTACAGCTGTAATAAAACCAGAGAGAAAGGCTGCATGGCTAGAAACTGTAAAAAAAAAAAGAAAAGAAAAAAGTCAAATAATAGTATGTAATAGTAATAGTATAAACTGAGACAGTGGTAATATCATTATGTTCCTATTGGTCAGTAGAGGAGCTTAGCTTAGCCTGACAGTTAGCCTGCTTTAGACCAGGTTAGTTTCCCAGCATAAGTTGCCACAGTGACTAAGCTTGATCTAGGCCTATGTTAAATTTGCTTTATGGAACCAAATCATTTGACAATGAGTCAGACTAACTGAAATAAGCCTGGCTTATTTGGTTAACTTGTTTTATGAAACAGGCCTCGAGGCATTAAAAGTGATCATATTTTCTCCATTGCATCATATTGCATCGAATCGCATTGTGTTGAATCGAATCGAAATCGGATCGCACTGCATCATAATAGGGGTGAATCGTATCGCATCGCATCGGTAGCTGCTTCATATGTATCTTTAATGTATCGTATCGTTGGCTATGCATCGAGATGCATATCGTATCGGCCTGAGTCATGAGATGCACATCCCTAGTACCTATAGAGTAGTACTGCATCCTTCGTATCTCCCAAAAGTCTTTAGTTTTATCATATTTATAAAAGAAAGATACAGCTTTACGATTCTCTCCGAAAGCAGCTGAGCTTCTGGAGGTGCGCCGTGGGCGGAGCTAAAGAGTGACGAGCCCTTAAGCGCCGATTGCCAACAAAACACAGACATTTGATGCAGTTTCACTTACTGTCTGCGATTCCAACTCATTACTGGGATCTTTTATAGCTGGGACCGCTCCATCTTTCAGTATCAAATGATGTGCAAATCCAGCGTCGAACTGGGCCTTGTTTATAAAACGTTCAGCAACAAACACACTTGTGAAACTCCGTTGCTGCCCCTGAAAAACAAACTGCATCCACTGTTCACGTAACGCTGTGTTCCTTTGGGAAGCTGAACAAAGTTCTCTTTCCCTTAAGTAAGTTATAACCAAAAACACACTTCTTTGGAGACATTCTTCCTGAGCGAGTCCCGTGCAGCAGTGCTGCCAAATGAAGCCCGTTGATGGCATAGACTGATGGGCGTGCTCTTGCTCTCTTGCTCAGGTCGACACAGGCGCGTTCTTCCAGGAGAAATGCCCATATAAGGAGTTCCACCCTTCATTACGTCATGAAGAGCAACGATCGAAAAAAACTTTCCGAAACTTGTAAGAACTTTAACAGTGTAAATAACTCAACATGCATGAAATAGCATTAACCCCCCCCCAACATGTTTTTATACCTGTACAAAAAGATTTACCCTCGAATCCTGTGCCATTAAACTGTATTTTATTTAGCTATCTTGACACTGTAGCAATCTTAAATTATCTTGCTCAGCAAGATTCTCTTAAAACGGCTTATGCCTAGTTCACACTAAAGGATTTTAAGCCCGATTTAAGCCCGATTTGCAAGTTAACGAGCTCGCCGACAGGTCAGGCTGTGATCGGGGAAAAATCAGTGGGTGATCGGCGCTCAGCAATCTTTATGTGTGAACTACACAACGACGCATCAAAGAGGCTCGCTGACGCGTCGCCAACACCTCGCTGGACCGGTCGGTCGACTCGACATCACGTGGTGTCAGGTGTCGTGACGAGCTACAGCCAATAAGAGAGCAAGGCATGGGTTGAGGTCACCGGAAGAAAAACAACAGCAGCAACATGGCTTAAAGAAAAGTTTGGACACAATAAATGGAGCAAAATGTTTAATCAAGCAAACAGCTTGCAGCGCTAATTTCTTCCCGACATCCATTTTCAAATAAACAACTCCTGTTTCATGTGTTGTTTCGCCTCATTCCCGTTCCAATTCTTGCGTGTGTTTTTGTGACAAAACGTGCTTTGTAGAGTCGTTGGGTGACAGAGTTGTTGTCAGCTTGTGTAGTGTGTAACCCCCGGTTGTGGATCATTTACATAGTCACGTAGTGTGAGCACCAAGACAGACAATCAAGTCATGTAGTCTGAACAGCACAGCGATCTGCCGACGTATAAAGTCATGTAGTGTGAACTTGGCTTTAGCCATAACAGCTTAACTTGTTTTGTAGCAATAATGAGAATTCCTCAAGGAATGCTAAAGTGTATTTGTGAGGCATTCTGAATTGCGTTTCAGAGTTCACATACTTGCGTAGGTTCTAGGACATAAAATTGCCAAGATTACCATGCATTACAATAAGAACATATTTCTTTACATTTCTAAATAATAGTAAGCAGCTTGTGTTACCAGTCAGTCAACTGTAATTTCTTCCAGGTGGACAAATCCTTAGCAACTCTGGAAGGTTTGCATGTGGTACATGTGGTTGCATGTGTGGCAGAAGAGGGAAAGTCATCTAAACAACATGCAAACCCTCATATCTGAAGTCACTGAACAAATAAGAAAATAAATCAGACAATGTGAACCAGACCGATAAATCTTCATAAGCAGCCATGCAAATTTCTCAATTGCACATATGCGCATAATCTCCCTCAGGAGGTCTCGTAGTCCATGTTTGCATGTGTTTTTCTTCTCAGGTAAGATCATTGTTTTGAGCTCAGAACGTCTTCTGTAGAATTGAGCTGATGTGCATTAAGCAGAGTTTATGATTGGTTGCCTTGGAAACACATACTGTACTCTTTAGGTGTGAAGAGAGAGAGAGAGAGAATGAGAGAATGAGAGAGAGAGAGAATGAGGATGGAGTGAAGCAGAGGGAAGGTGGGGGAGGGGCTGTACAGGGAAAAGCAAAAAAAAAAGAAAAAGAAATGAAAGCAGACTGGCTGGTAGAAGGGGGTTGGGCTATCTTCTCTCAACACCACTCTCTCTACCTCTTCCACTCTCTCCCTCTATTTCTCTCTCTCTCTCTTTCTGCTTTCTCGTACCATTCCTTCCCTTTCTTTGTCTGCTGAAGGAGAAGGCAGGAAAGGAGGGTGCAAATGTGAGAGAAAGCGAGAGTGTTGAGAGAGAGAGAGGGGTAAGAAAGGACAAGACAGAATGGACTAGGCACACTCGCCTTTTTGACAATAGAAGCTCACTTCACTTCCTGTCTGTCAGTGGCGTTCCGTGAGTAAGTCCTCTCACTCTTTGTGTGTGTGTGTGTGTGTGTGTGTGTACGCATGAGTGCACGTTTTGTCAGAGCTGCCATCCGCTATAAGGTAAAGGTGAAACATTTAAAGGTAAATTGTGCCCGAGCAGTGGGCAAACAGGAAGCAGTGCCCTTCTCTTCCTTTCTGACCTGCAAGGTAAGAATGCTTGTGCATCTCAGGAGAGAAACACTCATCTCTCCTTTCCATGCCACTTAAATACCGGCCCCTCCAGCTCACTTTTTCTGTCTTTGTGCTCCATGTGGTTTCTTTTCCTTTTCTTTGTGCAGTAATGTGACTGACTGTGAATGTTTTGCAATAAATCCCCTGCAAGTCTCTACAACTCAAAGTAAATTGTGAAGTTAGCTTCTGAGGAGATCCTTCTGTACATAATGCCGTTGTGTGTGCGTGTGTGTGTGTATGTGTAATACAATAGCAAGCCGGTCTCTACTGAATACTTTTGTACAGGAAGTATGATTATTATAGCTGGCAAGCTTGATCTCTGCCATTATGGCTCATCACAGATCTAATAAAAGACACCGCCTCGGTGTGTGTGTCTGCAGAGAACTTTCTCAGACAACCTCCCCACGAGCAGTATCACCCATAACTCTCTCTGCACGAGAGAGATTTCCTCAGTTTCTTATCTGCCAAAGAACACCCACATGCATGCATTACGTTACTCTCCTGTGGGGCCCCATGGTCACCTGTCGTCCTTGTTGGCCCAATTCATTAGCAGCACCTGCAAATGAAGATAGAATGATAAGAGAGAAGAGAAACAGAGACAGAAGGATTGGCATATCTCCAAGAGTTGTAAAATAATTGAAAATATTTGAATGAGTAATGTAAATATCTGCTTAACTTTAAGATCTCCTGCAAACTTCAAGTGTGTTATACAGAGAGTTTTGCATTTAAAAGGAGGGTGCACCCAAAAATGAAAATTCAGCCATAATTCACTGGAACTGGAATGGTTTTCAGTTCTCTGTGGAACACAAAATAATACATTTTGAAGAATCATGTTGTTCTTTTACAAATATTGAAAGCTTGCAGTATATTGACCAGGGGAGTTCAGAAAGTGACAAAAAAGGGTCATAAAAGTAGCCTACCCTAAGTGGCACATATGGCTAGAACATCTTCTGAAAGCATAGCATATGGTGAAGTAAATGCAATTTCAGTTCATCTTCAATTAAACTATCACTCTTCATCACTCAAATCTCATTTGCACTTGTGCATATTTAAATGTCTTGTAAAGAAGCATTGAGCCAGAATTGCTGTCAGTAGCACCAAAATCCATTGATTCGTTAAGGGTGAATGATATTTGAGATCTACAACAATGAATAACGACTTCAGTTCCTCTCACCAAATCAAAGATGACTATTATGTGGCTTCAGGAGATTTGTAATATAGTGCAAAAGTCGTATGGAGCACTTTATTATCTCCCTCGAATGTCATTTGCACTTGTGCATATTCATACTTGCAACCGATTTTCATTTTTGGGTCCACTGTTCCTTTGACAGGCAGAAGTAGAGAGTGTGTATGTGCAAATGTGTGAGTGTGTTTCAAAAGAAGGCTTCTATGAGAGATTGTATGTCTTTATTTTCTCACAGGCTTACCTTACATCAGAGGTATTTTCTATCAAATTAGTTTGTCCCTAGCTGCCCTATATGTTAAATGACCTAAATCCACCAGTAAATGCATCGGGCCTGTTACAACACACTCTTGATCTGATTTAAACCTCATGTGCGAGAGCAAGTCTGTCTCTGTTTATTTAGAGTAATATGAGATATGTGTACATGTCAATATCTGCCTCTCAGATTGGATATCAACTCATAAACCCCACCGACTGTGACCCCAACAGCTGCCATAGCACGTCAAGTTTTTAACGACTTGTAAGCGTCAATGGCACCACTACCTAAGTGTGAAAGAACAAGACAGAGAGACAGAAATCCTGTGAGAAAAACTCTCAGAAAGTGTGGCTGATCATTTGACAGTGTAGTAGAGAATCACGTTCATGCGGTTACACCGAGGGTCCCACATCAGCAAATATAATCTGTTTAAAACACAGTTTTTTCCACAACAAAGTCCTGCTTGATGTGAAATGCGCAAATAAAATACGTCTTACTCATTCAGGTTACGAAGCTAGATATCGTTCTGCGTCTGAAACTGAAACTGATCAACTAAACCTCAAATTCTCATACGTGATATGTGTCGTTTTAGATTTTTGTCTGTGTTTGTGTCTAAGACCATCTGCATTTTGCTTTCGATTTATAGACACACAACATATCTAATTTAGTTGTTTAAACAGGAAACCCCTCGCAGTTTGGCCTAGCCGCTTTTGTTTACGTCTGCAGTGTGCGTGGGTTTTTTTCACTGAATATTGAGTCTGAATTTCTCTCATATATCAGTCAGTAACACAATCTCGCTGCTCCTGACAGCAGTGGCGCCCCTATTTTTCCCTTCCCACTCTTCCTCTCTTTTTCCGGCTGTTTGATTCCTGCTGTAGTTCCCCTCAGCTCTCATGAGATATTTGTTTCAGATGGACAGTCACCACAGACTCTTTGTTTTCAATTGGATTCCTGGCTTTACTGTTGAGTTTTGCGAAGAGTTCGAGTCAGCGTAATCAATGTGGATTCTAGACTGTGTGGCTTTCTATCTTTTTTTAGAGTATCAAACTGTTTTGGGGGTTTTAAAAGGGTCATCTCATTAAAT
The DNA here is from genome assembly GCF_001515605.1 of Sinocyclocheilus anshuiensis. NCBI lineage: Eukaryota > Metazoa > Chordata > Actinopteri > Cypriniformes > Cyprinidae > Sinocyclocheilus > Sinocyclocheilus anshuiensis. The sequence continues at coordinate 78,796 of NW_015557134.1, read as the reverse complement.
TTTATGGAACTGGAACAGATCCAAAAAGTAATCATCCAAAATGACTTGTAATAAAATTTCAGATGTCAAAACCCGAGTTCATTCAATAATTTAATGAGGAAGTATACTATTATTCCAAGATACCGGAATAAGAAATGTTAATGGAAATGAGTAAAATGTGGGAAATAATGCCAAATGTTTTGCTCTTTCTGTCTAAGCATATCCTTCTGGATCCCAACATTAGGAAAAAAGGGAATAAAAGGGTTTATTTTTAGCAAGATCCCTAAGCATTTCAGTCTGATTTTAACAGTTCATGCTGCAAATTCAGTATCTGTGCATGTTTACTATGCGTCACAATGTATAATGTAGGCTCATATTAAGAAACAAGGACGTGCTCACTAAATAAGACATCACAGCATATCTGCTGCTAGTCATTTCTTATGCAAAAAGTCAGTTTACATAAGAGTCCTCAATGTACAACAGCAACATTGGCCTGTTTAATTTGACTAAATGCATACATATACTAAAATTATGAGTGTTTTTGGTGCAAAAAATCTTGATTAACATTATAAGTATGCCTCAGAGAGAAAAAAATATGATATGACCCCTGTAGAACTATGATACAAAAGCAGAATTACTGTGGTTACTGATATGGACTCGATTAAATTAAGAAAAGCAAGATATGGGATAAAAAGAAATTTAAGACGAACATTGCTGGACAGCCTTAGGCCCATTATTTTCTAATGCAATTCCTGCTTAATCTAAGTGCATGTGTGTGAAACTGGAGAGACTCATAAAAGCTTATAGGAAGAGGAAGATGCGTGAGTGAAAGCTCTTCGGTCTGCATCGCACCTCATTTGAATGTAATGCAAAGAAGCTGTACTCATCCATGAGATGTGAGACTCTTCACTCATGCATCCCAATGAGGCCTGATAACAACCACAATCACAATTGAACCACTTGAAAAAATTCATGTAGGGAAGACATTTCAGACTCGTTTGTAAAAGTGAGATATTTTTCAGCAGTGTGTGTATGAGGTCACGACCACAACTGCACAACAGTGTCACATTTTTACAGGAAGTTAGAACCACTTCCTTTCCAACGGAACTGTTTGCTGGGTTTCTATGGCTACCTACATTAGCAGCATGTCATAAAAACGTTGGCATACACACACAACCCACTTTTGCACGTCAGTCTTGCATCATTGTGTTTTGTATCCTCGCTGGTGAAGGCACACTGTGAGAGTCTGGTTTGGACTGAGCAGGTGTGATGTACCTGGATAGGTTTGTGTAATCTGATATAACAACCTGTTTGACAGTGCATTGTTGGTCTGCTTTAAAATTTGATTACAATGGGACAAGGACGCTCACATGAACGTTGGCAAATAAAAAATACATTTCACAGAGGTGCTTTTCGAAGCTCAGGAGACTTTATGTAGTTCTCAGTTAAGATTCGTTGAAGTATCAGCTTTGTCTCAGATAGTTATTCTAAATTTCCTTACAATCAGAAAAGATAAAAACAATTGAGACAACAGTAGACATGCAGTAAGCAATTTCCTGGCTCTTCCAAGCTTTATAATGGCAGTGAATCGTGGTCGAGATTTTGAAGCAAAATAAAGTGCGTCCATCCATCATAAGTGCTCAATGCGGCTCCGGGGAGTTAATAAAGGCCTTCTGAAGCAAAACGATGTGCTTGTATAAGAAAAATATCCATATTTAAAACTTTATAAACCATAATCGCTAACTTCTGCTAACTGATATACTTGGGTTCACTAGAGAGGCCTTTATTAACTCCCCGGAGTCGTGTGGAGCACTTTTTATGTTGGATGGATGCACTTTTTGGAGCTCCAAAATCTCGACCCCCATTCACTGCCTTTATAAAGCTTGGAAGAGCCAGACATTTTTTAAAGGGGTCATATGATGCTGCTAAAAAGAACATTATTTTGTGTATTTGGTGTAATGAAATGTGTTTATGCGGTTTAAGGTTCAAAAAA
>NW_015557134.1:40109-76395 GCF_001515605.1 Sinocyclocheilus anshuiensis | reverse complement strand
TCTGAAAGAAGAAAGTCATATACATCTATGTTGGCTTGAAGGTGAGTAAATCATGGGGTAATTTTCATTTTTGGGTGAACTATTCCTTTAAAGTCATGATGAACGGAAGTAGCGACAGATCTTTTCTTGGTTTGGTTTCGTTCATTGCTTGTTGATTGGATGAAACCAGATCTGAATGGAATGTCGATTGTAAGAAAGGGGTGGGGTTTAAGTGGACTAAATGATTGGAGAAGTCCAGCATACAACACATACATCAGAGGGAAAATTTGACTTTAATCAGCTTCAAGCAAAAAATCTTAATGAAGCATATATATGAATTATTCAATCCCATGACTTTCACGACATCTAGGAATGTATTCAGTAAATGTGTTTCCATTGTAGTTTGAGCGAATCTTTTCTTGAAAAGAACAAGCTCAAGTGAGCGTACATGTTTTTTGCACTTTTTGTTTTTTAGCATTTTTTAGGCAATATTGGAAAATGTGCATTAAAATATATGGATTAAAACATGCCTATTGTTCAGATCTCTTCTGAAATTCTAGAGAAGGTGCATGTGACATTTCTAGGCAAGTCTCCATGTGTTCTCCATTTAATCTCTTTGCTGTTTATGAGAAACAAAAGCTCTCAACATAATAGCTGGGCTATGACTGTGTGTGTGTGTGTGTGTGTGTGTGTGTGTGTGTGTGTGTGTGTGTGTGTGTGTGTGTGTGACAGAGAGAGAGAGTGGAAGGAAACATACAAATGCTTACCATGTGTTATACCTGTACATCTAGCAAATGTGTCAAAGTTCAAGCGCGTGTGTTCAACTGAGTATGTGATAAATGCGCTATTATGAGATGAAGATAAGAGGTGAAATAGTCTTTAACAAACACAAAGAGCCTGCAGTTGCTCTGTCCTGATCTGAACCAGAATGCACAACTGGAGTTTTACAGTATGAGAGCTGAGCTATTCATGGACCAAAAAGAGCACAAATGGCCTCCTTTAACCTCACACACACTCGCACACTTGTTACGCTTCTTCCTATGATAAAGGACAGTTGGTGTGGGTGGGGTGGAGAGTGGGGGGCAGAGATAAGACGAACAGGAGCCTGTGGATTGCTGCAGATGCTTCGCGTTGAACTTGTTCCAGCGTTGCACGTTTGATCTGTTGCCTCAGTCAAATCTAGAGGAAGCGTCAGTCAGGTGCTAGAAAATCTTCAAAGGTGTGTGGGCGACGTGAAGATCACAATGAGATTTATTTCTTTGACAGTTAAGGACATTGTATTGTGTTATGCAGCACATTATGCATTGTAGCCACAAATATGCTACAGAGTTAGCATACTTGTGGCTACCATGGAGCCATGTTGTCTTTTCTCTCAGGAAACTGATATTGACCATCACAAGAGCACATCCTGAAGATTTCCTTTCTGCTGTCCCCTCCCTCACTTGATTTCCATCTATCTTAATGTGTCTAACTTCCTGTGCAATGACTATTGCTATTGCTTAGACTATAAGTTTATCAGATCCCTAACACTAAGTATTGTAATTAAACCAGTAACTTGTCCTGCATTGTTTGATAGGGACTTGAATGATACCTGTTGGACAATTACAATGGATGGGAAATCCCATAGATTTACCTTGAAGGACAATCCACACTACTAATGTTCTAAAAATATCACAAAGCAAGGCATTACTCTTATCATGTGATATGAAAGAATGCTTTATTCATTCTTGTTATTTCTTTTCTCTCTTTCTTTTATTCAGAAAAGCTCAAATTGAAAGCGAGGGAAAGTGTAGTGATCTCTGTTGAGATCTGCAGTGGAGGGATTCTCAGACTCATCAGTGCGGTGAGTATTCACAGGACGCTTTCTTCTCTCCAGAACAAGATACATCACGAGTGAACAGCTACAGTAATTGCTTTTGTATGTGTGTGTGTTTGTCTCGCCACAGGCTGAATGTATCACATAGCAGAGCAGTATTCTGGACGCAACTCGTGGGATTCCTTCCCAACTTCTGGGCCGACTCGAGCACCATGGACCCCAGGCAGCAACCGGCACTGGGCCCCTCCATCCAGGTCATCCTTCCTCCACACACATTTAGAAATGTAGCATCCGTTAATTGAACGCTGTTTTATTGTGTATATCTTACAGTTGTTAAATCATCAGTTCTTCTGTTTTCAGGTGCAGTGGAGGGAACTATCAATTCCCATCCCAAAACTACACAGCAGGAAGAAGCTACCCAAATAAAGCTTATAACAACAGGTCAGTCGTTCTTTTCTGCTCTAATAGTACTGAAATCCCAATTTGCATCCTACACACTGCTTTATCACAACTGCACCACTAGTACACTTGTATGATGTGTATTTTTGGCACGTACATTATAACTTAGTGAATCAATGTATTATTACTATGTACGTTTTTATATTTTTATATTCTATATATGTTTTTAATGTTTTTTTATATTTTGTATATTTTTATTTTCATGTTATATTTTACAATAAAAATGTTTAAAAAAAAATTTATTTTACAGTTTGAATGTAATATTATTTAATATTTATAACATAAATACAGTATATACTACTTATAACTATTGTATTTTATACATTTATATATTATATAAATAATAATTTGTCAAAAAAATTTATATATTAGTGTTTTTATACCACTTTTTATAACTCTACTAATGTTACTATTTATGTTGCTTGTATGTTACTAACATGCCATCCAGGTGTTGTAATGTACGTTTTCAATGTACTGTGATTTGACATGCACAATATTGCATGCTATATGTTACAGATAATATGCAAATTTGCCACGTTAACACTGCTGTGTAACATTCATGGATAGTATTCCTCTTTATTTACAAACAGACCGCCAGGTTTCAGCAGGGACAGGCCCCACACACACCCCAGAGACAGAGGCATTGGAAAAGAGCAAAGGGTCCCGAGGGGCTGCGGACCAACACAGAGCCAGCACCATAATCCAGTGCGCCCCACCCTAAACTACAGCTCAGGGTGTGGAGGACACCTCTCTAGCAGCAACAATCACAGCAGCCAGCCACACAGGGTGAGGCCATCCAAATTTCTAGAGATACAGTGCTATCAAAGATGAGCTAAACACAAAAGAACTCTTAATATCCTGAATGACTTGATGTTATTTCCTGTTTCAGTATGGGGGTCCACATCAGCAGCAGCGTTCCACTGGGCGTCCCCCACAGACCCAGGGAGACAAATGGACACAGTCAACTCAGTCCAGGACATTCCAAGGGCCCTCTCTCAAACGTCCAGCACCTCCTCACAATATGTCACCACCTCACCGGGATCCATCCCCTTCACGAGATGACTGTCCCAGCAAGAGAAGCAGGAGCATCAGTTCACATCAGGTCAGTCATGTGCCTTTCTTTGTTACATTTACATTTAGTCATTTAGCAGACGCTTTTATCCAAAGCGACTTACAAATGAGGACAATGGAAGCAATCAAAATCAACAAAAGAGCAGTGATATTCAAGTGCTATAACAAGTCTCAGTTAGCTTAATGCAGTACACTTAGCAAAATTTTGTAGCAAAATTTTCGTAGCAAGCATTTTGTTGAAAATGAATGTGCAAAGACAACTACTATTTACATGTACAATTCTGAATTTTTATGTTTTTCTGTTCGTTTTTGGTTACAAAGTGATATGTCAGTGAAAAAGATTTGGTTATAAAGAGGCAGTAGTCTTTAAGCACCATCTGCTGGTCAGAATGAGAACATCCTTAAGTGCATGTCTCTTGATCAATTCTGCAGAATTTCCACCTGAGAGAGAAATGTTTCATCAACCGTCCACCTCCATCACATCCACCTTGGCCATGGAGCCCAGCATACAAAAGCTCAATGCACTGGAGCCTGTCTGAGAAGAGGTCCTCCCCCTCTCGATTTCAGGTAGACCAGTGGTCTCAGCTGCATTTTTTGAGCAATTGATTTTCTATATATAATCACATACTTACCATACTTGTGCCTAATCACATACTTTGCTTTAAATACAGCGGGTAAAATAAGTATTGAACACGTCACCATTTTTCTCAGTAAATATATTTCTAAAAGTGCTGTTGACATGAAATTTTCACCAGATGTCGGTAACAACCCAAGTAATCCATATATACAAAGAAAACAAAACAAATAAGTTCAGAAATTAATTTATGTGTAATAAAATGGAATGACACAGGGAAAAAGTATTGAACACATGATGAAAGGGAGGTGCAAAAATGTATGGAAAGCCAAGACACCAGCTAAAATCAATCAGTAATTAGAAAGCAATTCTGCCCCTATAGTTAGTGGAAATTAATATTAGTTGGTTCAGTCCCAACACCTACAGTACCAGGATGATGAAGATGAAACAAGGGTGGACATTTCAGCGAGACAAATGATCCAAAACCCAGCCAAGGAAACTCTCAATTGGTTTCAGAGAAAGAAAATAAAGCTGCTAGAATGGCCCAGCCAATCACCTGACTTGAATCCAATAGAAAAAAAGGGCCAAAGATCAGAATTCATAGAAGAGGCCCACAGAACTTTCAAGATTTGAAGACTCACCTGAGCAATGCATGCGACTAGTTTCTCCATACAGGAGGCGTCTTGAAGCTGTCATTACCAACAAAGGCTTTTGTACGGAGTATTAAATACATTTCAGTAGTTCAATACTTTTTCCCTGTGTCATTCCATTTTATTACACATAACTTAATTTCTGAACTTCTTTGTTTTGTTTTATTTGTATGTATGGATTACTTGGGTTGCTACCGACATCTGGTGAAAATTTCATGTCAACAGCACTTTTAGAAATATATTTACTGGGAAAAATGGTGACGTGTTCAAAATGTATTTTACCCGCTGTATGTAATGTACAATTATATACTTTGTATTGCTCATGATCATCCTTCTTTCACTTTTTTAAAAGGAGTCCAGTCATTACGTCATGAGAGATCACAGACCATATTCCATCCCATCACCATCCAACAGTGCCCCAAGCCAGGGCCTCCACAGCAAGAAACCCACCAAACAGGGGCAACCCAATCATCCGGTCCGAGATCATCCAGGCCCCCATCCCCGTGGGGCCAAAGGGGGCTGGGATTGCCCATCACCAGCAAACCTCACCAGTGTGCCTTACAGTCAGCAGCACCAGCTCCCTCCACCACAGAGGCACACCGGCCCCGTCAGCAGCCCAGCCACCTCAGTACCTCAGCCCAGATTCAACACAGCACAGCCTGGCTGGAAAACACAGAGCCGCTCGGGAAAACATGGCAGTAGTGTGAGTAAATGAAGAAAGAATTTTCATTTCTGGGTCAACTATTCCTTTCAATATAATGCCCATTGTTCAAAGAACTAGTCTCAGCCTCAGACAACACACCCACAGACTGTATAAGTGGGCGTTCTTGGCCAGAATAAGCTCCAAGACTTAATATCAGTAGTCAAAAGTCTATCAAGGCTTCTGCAAGGCTATCAATTAAATATCAAGTCCATATAAATTATCAGTGAAAGCCAAATATTACATTTCAGAAAGCAATTCACATATATCGAGCTGCTCTTTTGTATTAGTAGCCTATAAACTTGTGAAATGTTCGGGCATTTGTTTCTCTATAGGAGATGGGGCGTACCACCTCTGGCCTGGAATCTCAAGAGTCTGTGGGTAGGGACAGAAAACGGCCAAGCACATCTAAACATATTAGCCGCCAACAGAGTCCCATCCAGTCATACAGTAGTGCAGACTCCCCTTCTGAACCCGGCACACAAACCTCAGACAGAGGTCAGAGGGCACAGAAGTCAGAAATGAAGAAGAGCAGCCACTCTAAACACCAGACTGGATTCAAATCCATTTACAAAAGCTCCCTCAGCAAGCTGGACACTGAACTCTTGAAACACATTCAGGCCAAGAGGAGGCACAAGGAGCGTTCAAGGAGGGAGAAAAAGAAGGAAGGAGAGCTGTTAGACACAAGAGAACAGATGGAGAAAAAAATGGAGGACAGGAAAAAGAAAAAGATGAGGGATGGAAGAAAGGGGCATGATAAGAAGAACATACACCAAAATGGCCGACAGTTGGGACAGATAACAAGAAGAGCAAAGGAGGAGAGGAAAAAAGGAATGTATGAAGACAGGAAGAGCGAGACGCCTTCAAAATCAGCATCTCCCAATTTAGAAACATTGTATCCCAGTGATTCTGAACCTCTCCTGGATGACCTACTGTTTGAGCCACTTCATCTCAATCACAGAGAGGAAGAGTTCTCTCGACATACCTTAGGGTTCATCCCACCGTCTACATCCCCTCCTGTCAGTAATAACCATTGTTCTCCATGCCAGTCAACCCATGAAGCCAATACTAAAGCCTTAGAGGCTGACGACCAATCAGAATCTTCTGAGCCTGACCATGTAGACACTAGCGATGATGACAGTGTAGAAGCCCACGATGTTGGCAGGTCCAAACTTACTCTTCCCGATAAGCAGAGGAGTTGTGAAGAAGAAACCATCAGAAGTAAAGAGGGTGTTTTAGGGTTGCATAGTGCCCCAGACCTCCTCCCGGCTCACTGCACCTATAGTGAGGAGCTCCTAAGGCTGGACCCACCAACAAGCCCACCTGTTCTGAGCTGGCAGGGCTCTCCAGTGTCTGACTTAGGTGATGATCATGAGGAAGGGAAAGAGGGAGATATGATTAGAGTACTGAGGAGGCCAGTGCTACAACCTAGTCCAACACACTCATCTCCACTAAGAGATCCAGTGGAGATCAACACTGGAGCCGATTATTGCCACAGTGACCTGGCCAAACTGTACGGTCTTCCTGAGTCCTCTAAAGCAATAGACACTGAGGAAGAAGATGAAGAAAATAGAGAAGGAGAGCAGAAATATAGTAGTCCTGATGCATCAAGTAGCTCTGAGCCCAACAAACCACACTTGCACCAAATGGACACATTCGAATCAGCGACCTCAGCGATGGGCGGCCATAGATACACTTACAGGGGTGGGCCATTTGGACGGCCACCCCCTGGTGCATTAGTTGGGGTGAAATACTCATCATCTCTGTCCTTGGGTCCTGAGATCCACCCTCTAGACCAGCACAGTCCACCTGCCACATCTCCAATCACAGAAATCCCAGATCAGGTCACACCACCACTGATCCAGCCTGCAGAGAAGGACAAAGAGAGTGAAACTGAGGAAGAAAGAATGGAAACCAATGCAAAAGAGGAAGGAATAGAAGAAGAAAGGGAGAAAACTGATGTGCAGAAGATGGATGAACAAATGGAGATCAAAGTAGCTAAATCAGCTAAAGACCCAACCTGCACTTCACTGGAGGAGAAGGAACCTGTAATGTCTCCCGCCACTCTGCAGGATAAACTAGTACAAAGCTGCGAGCTTCTGCTCAATCAAAACTCCAGCCCTCTGTCAAAGGCTATGAAAGTCAGCGGGTCCACGTCTACTGAGAGAGAAAAAGAACAAGACAGGGCCAGACAGAAAGATCAAGTGAGGTCTCCAAGAAAAGCTGGTCGGAAAGTAAAAGGAGAAGATCCCGAAAAGAGTAATGGAGAAGAGAATAAAAAGAAAAAAGTGAAGGATGAGACTAAGACAAAGGATTCATCTTCTGAAGGTTTAAATGAGCACTTGGTGGAAATCAAGAACAAACAGGTTGCCCCAGAAAACCAAAAAATTTACTTGAAAGATGGAGAAACAGAATCTAAAGAAGTCAAGAGAGAAAAAGAGACAGACATTAAAAAAGAGACCATGAAAGAAGACACACTAAAGGCTGATACATCTGCCACAGCATCATCTACATCTGCCACAGCCAACACACAAACCCCTGTTACTGTGACACCCTCCAGCAGACCTCCGCTGCTGGCCCGGGTCAATCTCCTTAATCTGCAGGAGTTGTCTAAAATTCCCTTGAAAGAACTGAGGATCTGTTTGGTCAGGGTTGAGAGTGGAGGTCGGCAGACTCGCATTGCATCAGAGATTGAGCAGAAGACCATGCCACTCAATGCCATCAACATCAAAAATAGTGCAGCTGAGGTCATACAAGCCTGCAAGTAAGTTCACATCTGACTTTAGTTCATTCTGATGTACTTAATAGTTATTAGCGATGCTTGTTGAGGCTAAATGGCTATAAAGATAAAGGCTAAATTCCATGGACTGACACTGAAGGCACCTGATCCATATCTAAAAACAGAATGTTGGAGGTGCACTCTTTTAACTTGGGCCAGTAATCAACCAAATAGCGACCACCCAGAACACCTTAGTAACGCATACCATTGTGCTAAAAGAGCCACTTAGGAACCACACGGCACCACCCTGGCACCTATTCACAGCACCCTAGCATCATAACAGTGTTTAATGCTCTAAACTTAGTATTATAATGACTTTGATGGGGAATATGAACCAAGTTTTTTCTTTCTCTGCATTTACACATACACCCTTTTTGTTTCTGTGACAGAGGGGCAAACATCAAGAGCAAGTTTCAGGAGTCATACCTGCTTCCAGCGTTTTCAGTGAAACCTATCCTGTCCACCGAGACTCCTATTCCCAGAGAGAAACTCAACCCTCCAACACCGAGCATTTATGTGAGTTGAGGCCAATCAGTTCATAAGGCTTAAGGTTTAATAAAGTACTGTAATTTATTAATCATATTCTCTGTCAGACATTAGTTTATATGGATACATTAGAGGTCTTTATTATTGTTGTTGTAATGATAAACAATAACCATTTAAGTTGACTGTTTGATGTCTGTTATTCTGACTTTCTGTTTATGTTTTTATATTTTTAGCTAGAGAGTAAAAGAGATGCCTTTTCTCCGGTGCTACTGCAGTTCTGCACAGGCCCTAAAAATGCTGTTACTGTCATCAGAGGACTGGCTGGATCCCTCCGTCTCAGTGAGAAAATACAATATCACAAACACACACACATTATGTCTTCATTAATACGAAAACATTTAAAAAGTTTCCCCATCCACACTGAAATGTCAGAAAACACTAAAATCATTTTTTTGCACACATGTAAAACGTAGTAAAAGCTTGGTGAGATATAAAGTAATATAAAAAAATATACAATATAAATATGAGATATAAAATACAGTTTTCATGCTATTATTCTGCCATGGTCAGTTTATTAGCAAAAAATCCCATCACTTACTGGTGTGTCTAGTGCGCACTCCATTATTCCATGTATGGTCTAAAATGCAATTGTCCTCATGTTTTGCTGCAAGGCAGCAGTTGCAGGTTCATGATCTCTGCTGGAATGTAATATGAACAAAAATAGTGCAAAGTAACATATATCCTATCATTTACAACTCTATGAAAGTGAATACCATATATTAGGCACATTCCAGTATAAACATAGATATCTATCACATGACTAAACATGCCATCGTTTTCAAAAAGCTCAGTTTTCGCAGGACAAAAACGCTGTCTCAGTATGGACGGAAGTCAAAAACGTAGAGAAAAAGATGGCTTTCAAATGTTTCCCGCTTAGTGTGACATTCTTGTCTTTCTGTTAGATCTGGGTCTGTTCTCCACTAAATCCCTGGTTGAGGCCAACTCAGAGCATGCGGTGGAAGTGAGGACTCAGGTGCAGCAGCCAGCAGACGAGAACTGGAACCATTTAGGATCCGCCCAGACCTGGCCCTGCGAAAGCAGCAGATCTCACACCACCATCGCTAAATACGCACAGTACCAAGCATCCAGTTTCCAGGAGAGCTTACAGGTAGAAATTGTTACCATGAGTGCCTCAGTGGGATCAGAAAGCAACTCTATCTCATGCTTAACTGGAGTTACATCTAAGTCTCAACGGGAAACACTCTGGTGACAGCGTAACAGTCTGCCTCACCCAATAAAATCATATTAAATTAAATGAAAAATTATTACGTGAAATGTCCCTTCTCCTCCCTCTCAGGACAAGGGTATTGCAGTTTGATGATGCTGAGGGTCCAGGCAATCGCCTGGAAGTTTTAGGTACACTGTGACACGCGCACACTCAAAATGAAATTTAAGGAAGTGAAAGCTATTTGTATTTTTAGGAAGAGAAAGACAGTGAAGATGAGGATGAAGAAGACAAATCGGAGGAAAAAACTGTGAAAAAATCCAACTCCCAAGGAAACACTGGGACTACCACCACATCCAGGTAAAGTTAAAAAAAATTTTAAACTATCATATAACAATGCATATACTGTAGATTGCTATTACCAGGCCCAGATTGAATTATATATTTTTTGTTGTTTGTTTGTTTATTTTTTTAAATGGTATCTCTGAAAAGTTTCTTTTTTTAACAGCTCGGAGCAGAAAACCATTGGAAAAATCATTAAATTTGGAACCAACATTGACTTGTCAGACCCAAAACGGTGAGAGATTTTCACTTTGATATCACGGCGACATTATTTGACAATCATCCATAAAATAATGTTGGACAGGGAGACTATGGGGGTCATGCGCAACAGACTTCCGTATTAAAGCAGGTCTCGTTGCTTCCGGTTCAAGTGTTTTGTACAGTATGTGGAGCTGTTTAACTCAAGATGCCTTACAAAGAGATACCAAAGTTGATGATAACCGATGTCCATCAGTATGTAGATTGATATCTGAAAGTTTTTTTATTTTTAATTCTTTTAAATTAACATTCGAATATTAAAATTGAATAAAGCGCCAACAATAACAACAACTAGCTAGCTTAGCTGATTACCTTAAAAGTCCATAGATATTGCCATCAGTTCGTACTGCTGTTAACACTTTCTCCAACAAGCGATGAGACCTGTTTTCCGGTTTGGTCAGGTGACTTTCGACATACACCCCATTCACTGTGCTTTTATGAGTGTCATTATTACTTGCATTGGTGTGAGTAAAGGACTGTGGGGTCTTGTGTTCAGGTGGAAGCTGCAGCTGCAGGAGCTGTTGAAGTTGCCTGCGTTCATGCGTGTGTCCTCCAGCACGAACATGCTGAGTCACGTTGGCCAAACTATACTGGGCATGAACACAGTCCAGCTTTATATGAAGGTCCCTGGCAGCCGCACACCAGGTCAGTGTACACACACACACACACACTCACACATGAGGTATTCGTGCATTTGAGACTTCTCTAACCCTCACTAACTTAGATTTGAAAAAAGACATTATTGAATTCATTTATGAAGTTGTTTACCTTGTGGATATTTTTATTTTTTTATTACCATTCAGAAGTTTGGTCTCCGTCAGAATAACAAAACTTTAACACACAATATTATCATAGAGAAACATGTTTCATTTAATTGTATTTTTTAAAAATAGGCTTCATTATCATTATACAAAATTTCATTTGTTATTTTTTAAAATATGACCTGGACAAGCAAAAGAAAAAATTGTCATAAACCTTAAGCCTGACATCCTCTCTTAAGGACATCAGGAATTTATTTATTTATTTTTGTATGCATGTATGCTTCATTTTCAGTATGCAAAATAGAAATTATAATATTTTTGTGAAATGTGACCTGGACATGAATTGGAAAAATTGGAATGATTATTTTTTTATTTGCCTTTATTTTACTTGCATTTGTTTACAAAAAAGGCTTCATTTTTCATTGATAACTAGAATTTATTATTTGTAAAACGTTACCTGGACATGTTAACAATAAAATTAAATAAAATATCAAAATGTATTATATGACTTTTTTTTCGTCATTTATTAAAATAGACAAAATTGTAGAATTTGTAAAATGTGACAATGTTTGAAATAAAATTAAAATATTATCAGATGTTATTTTATTTTAACCAAAGTAAAACTTTATTTTGATTATATTACATAGACTTTGTTAAATGTGACTTGAACAGGTTTAAAATAAAACTAAAATAAATTAAATAAAAATTAAAGATCTGATTTCCTCTCTCTAGGACATCAGGAAAATAATAACTTCTGTTCAGTGAACATCAATATTGGCCCTGGAGACTGTGAGTGGTTTGCCGTCCATGAACACTACTGGAAAGCCATCAGTGACTTGTGCGAAAAGTAAGATTTGGATCACACATGGCAGTTATTTTTATGGCTTAGCATGATGACAAATGCGATTAAATATAAAGCATTATGTCTTCTGTGTGTTAGGCACACTGTGGACTATCTGACAGGCTCGTGGTGGCCGGTTCTGGAGGATCTGTACCGTTCAAACATCCCAGTGTACCGCTTCATTCAGAGACCCGGTGACCTGGTGTGGATCAACGCTGGCACTGTGCACTGGGTCCAGGCTGTGGGCTGGTGCAACAACATTGCCTGGAACGTGGGCCCTTTAAATGGTGAGTCTACAATGTGACAATAGGGGGCGCCAAAGACATTCACCACACATTTACTGTAAATATATTTGGCACTTGCTTCATCTTTGTCTTTCCAGCCTATCAATACCAGCTGGCTCTTGAACGCTTTGAATGGAACGAGATCAAGAAAGTCAAATCAATCGTCCCCATGATTCACGTGTCCTGGAACGTCGCCCGCACAGTCAAGATCACAGACCCAAACACATTCAAGATGATCAAGTGAGTGTGGCGATGCATTATTTGTGTCACTGAGACCTACTTGAAATGATTTCATAGTTCCAGCTCCTTCTTGTCTTGTCTTTCAGACATTGTCTCCTCCAGTCCATCAAACACATTCAGATTTTGAGGGACCAGCTGGTGTCTGCAGGGAAGAAGATCTCCTATCAGAGCAGGGTGAAGGATGAGCCAGCGTACTACTGCAACGAGTGCGACGTGAGGATACTCAATAGATTGATGGCAAATAATGTTCTGTCGTGAGATGTTGCATCTTGTTGATGTATGTGACTGTGCATGTGTGAACAGGTGGAGGTGTTTAACCTGCTGTTTGTGACCAGTGAGAACAGCAGTAAGAAGACGTATGTGGTTCACTGTGAGGACTGCGCTCGGGAGCAGATCCCCAGTCTGAGCGGGGTGGTGGTGCTGGAGCAGTACCGCATCAGTGAGCTCATGAACACATATGATAACTTCACCCTGGTAAGACAAACACTCATACGCACTAATGTGAAAGTGTAACATGTAATAATATTTGATTTTACTTTTTATTTTTATTTATAAGACAAAAAGGCTTTATTTTCGGTATCCTTGAATTTATAATTTTGTGAAATGTGACCTGAACATTAAAATAAAAAATGCAATGATATTGCAATGATAGATTTATTTGTTTTAAAAAAAATAAGCATCATTTAATTAAATTGTGACCTGGACATGTTTAAATAAAATAACAATATATAATATCATTACTTCATTACATTTTATTTTATTGTCTTTATTTTTTTGTAAATAGTTTTTAATTTTGTAATGCAAATAATAATTATTACGATATTTTTGTTAATAGTGATCTGGACATGTTTAAAGTAAAATCTGTAATTTTATATATATATATATATATATATATATATATATATTTTTTTTTTTTTTTGTGTGTGTATATATATATATATATATATATATATATATATATATATATGTGTTTGTGTGTGTGTGTGTATGTGTTTTTTTTTTATTTAATTTTTATTTTAAAATATAGGCTTGATTTTCATTATGCTAAGTAGTATTCATAAAATGTGACCCTGATGTTTACCCCCAAGTAATGATATTTTTATTTTATTTTTTCCCATAATTTTTTTTAATAGGCATCTTTTCAATACGCAAAATAGAATGTGTAATATCTTTGTAAAATATGAACTTGACATTTATTTAAAAAAAAACAATATGTAAAGCTTTTTTAATTTTCATTTAAAAAATAGGCTTCATTTTTAGTATGCAAAATAGAATTTTTGTGAAATGTGAACTGTATATGTTTAAAATTAAATGGCAATATATAATACTATTTTTATTTTATTTTAATTTTTCATTTTTATAAAATAGGCTTCATTTTCAGTAGACA
Organism: Sinocyclocheilus anshuiensis; assembly: GCF_001515605.1. NCBI lineage: Eukaryota > Metazoa > Chordata > Actinopteri > Cypriniformes > Cyprinidae > Sinocyclocheilus > Sinocyclocheilus anshuiensis. The sequence continues at coordinate 62,543 of NW_015557134.1, read as the reverse complement.
GTATAATTTATATTATGAAATGTGAGCTGGACATGTTATGTCATTTTTTTCTTAAATAGGCTTGATTTTCATGCTTTGTGAACTGTGACCTATAGGCTTCATTTTTAGTATGCAAAATAGAATTTTTGTGAAATGTGAACTGTATATGTTTAAAATTAAATGGCAATATATAATACTATTTTTATTTTATTTTAATTTTTCATTTTTATAAAATGCTTCATTTTCAGTAGACATAGTATAATTTATATTATGAAATGTGAGCTGGACATGTTATGTAATTTTTTTCTTAAATAGGCTTGGTTTTCATGCTTTGTGAACTGTGACCTTGACATGTTTAAAATAAATAAAAAATAAAATGCAAAATTGCAAAATAGAATTGATTTTTTTTTTCGTGTGAAATGCTTCCAAGTAAAATAATCCATCAACAACATCATCATTGACCACTATGACACTGTATGTCCATTTTAAACATGTAAATTGAAATTATTTTCACAGCAATTGTAATGCATGAGTTTTCTCTTCCCAGGCTCCAGTCCCGTGCTGTAGGTGAACCTGATGTCTGAAACTACACAGCCATAACCAAATCTTCCACCCTCCTGGCCCATAGCAGCGGCACAAACCTTACGTTCTTCTTGTTTTTTTCTTTTTCTTTACCAAAACCACTACTGCAACTTACGGAACAGCCAATCAAATCGCTGTTTATTTGCCATTGTTTACAATACTATCAGCCAATGTCTCTCCAGCACAGTCGTCTTCCCCTCAGACATCTGATAGTTCTCACGCTCCTGATTACAGAAAGACTAGAGTGGTGCTACATCATTGGACTTGGCTATCAGGTCACTCATCTACAATGGATAACTGCTGTGATTCCTTTTTAAAAAAAAATTGTCAACTTGCCGAACATGTGCATTAATTCAGGTACTGATGTCGTTTACGTTTTTTATGCAAATGGTAGACGATTTCACCAGTCCAGTTTGTCTCTGGTTTATCTGAGTAAGTGGTGCTTTGATACAATGTATATAACAGCAGGGGATTCATTTCTCTTGGAGCTGATGACCATTGCAGTGGCATTAGGTTTTTTCTGTTGTTTCAGTCGTGTCATATTTACTACAAGTCTGACCTTTGTAAATGGTATTTGCATATTTGACTGGGTGCTATTTTTTTTAAGTTGTTAGGTTTTAAGGTTTTTCGGAAAGAAAAAAAAAACTTTTTTAACAGTCTAGACTAAGACCATTTGGGCCTTGTGGTATGCATTTAGACAAAAGATGATTTCCCGGTATTTGATGAAATAAATAATGACATTTTTTAGAGCATTAAAATATCACGTGAGGTACAGTATATGTAACAGTTATTCCAAAAAATACGGGTTTAATCGAAAACGTATTTGATTGCATTTGTCTGGAAAACCTTGTGTGTGTTATGTGAATCTTTTTCGTACAACTCAAAAAATTCCTGCAAACTTATGGCTTTTGGTGCATTTCTCAGTCTGATCGACTCCTTTGAGTTTCTTATTTTTGGAATCATAACTGAATTATTCTTTGTTGGCTTTGTTTTTTATTTGTTTACTTGTCTTTTCCTTTTGTATTTATTGATCGTTCGTGATGCTTCTCTTTTTCTGAGACATGCGTATTTTGTAAATCTTTCTGTTGTGCTGATGTGGTGAGGTTTACGGGGGAACGTCTGATTCAAAATGGTGCTGATCCCCCTTCCTCCCGGGTCTCTCTCTGTCTGTATAAATGATCCGTAGGTTTGAAAACATGAATTTAATCTCACAAGTTGGTGCTTAGAACAGAGTCAGTACACTTTTATGAACTGAATGTCTTTGTACTGTATATTTAACACATGAAATTTGTTTGCTTTACATGAGGTACACAGGATATTGTGACACGTGTATGATTCCAGTCATCCTAGCTGTTCTGATTTGTATCATTATTGATGAATTGCAGATTATTGAGAGTTTTCAGATTTGCGTTCCGTCGATACCTCTCTGAGTTTGTTTTCAGGTTCGTTGCCATTTTTTTTGTTTTACTGTATAACGAAAAAAGATAAAATTAAAAACAAAAAAAGTAAAGGAAAACATTAAGGAACTGAGCCAGACTTGTCTAAAACATTTTGTGATTTTTGTGTGTTATACCTGATATAATTCTAACTATAAAAAATAAAACATTCTGATAAATTCCCATGTGTTTACGTGTAAGTTATTTCTGGATTGTGTGTGGAAGTGTATTGGAGGAAGGTTACAGATTCGCAGTCTCCTGTCTGTCTGCGAGTGGAAACGGAGGCCTGCAGAGGTCATGACACCTCAGCGCTCTCTGTGGACTTTACTGCGGAAATCCTGGCTCCAAGGACAGGAAGACAGGTTTTCCTCTTTTATGGCTGTCAGGATATACCTCGTTTTTCACCATCCCTCCACACTTAACTTGTATATTTCACCAGCACCCTTTTTATCTCCCTTTCCATATCGCCACTGCTGTGAATAAATAAACAGCTGTAAACTGTTTATTTGCTCACAGATAAAGTCATCATCCTGTTTTCACCCCGTTTACCCGATATCTTATCCAGTTCACTCTATCACAGTCATTCTCAGCCGGTGGGTCATGACCTGAAAATGTTTATCAGTTCTGATAAAATCACAGATGGCTGCGAACAAAATTATGCTAAATGCAAATAATTACATGCAAGTAACCATACAATGGTAAATAGTTTGGACAGCAAAATAAATAGGCTACAAAAGGAAAGAAAATGCTATATTATATTACATTATATTATATCGGTTTAATATCTCTCAGGACGTCAGAGCTGTCAAGACAAATTATTTTATTTTTTTATTATATTATCCATGAAAAATTACATTTATTCATAGATTAGTGTCAAAGGAATGTCCATATGGCAGTTATAAGATATAATATAAGAAGCTAAAAGACTTAACATCATGTATTCAGTTTATAATATAATATAATATAATAAACCATTTGCAGATTTTTTTTTTTTAATTTTAACATTTTGGTTTATTTTATTTTATAAGGTCCAATTCTCGCTATTAGCAAACCATTAACTACGATTTTTGCCTCAATAAACTCCTAATTTTCTGCTTATTAATAGTTAGTAAGGTAGTTGTTAAGTTTAGGTATTGGGTAGGATTAGAGATGTAGAATATGGTCATGCAGAATATGTGCTTTATAAGCACTAATAATCAGCCAATATGTTATTGATAGGCATAAACAACTAGTTAAAAGTGAGAATTGTTCCCTAAAGTGTTACCAACATTTTTTTTTTTGCCACAATTTCGGCATTTAATTTTGGATCCTGAAGCAAAAACCTCCAGTATCTCATTCAAAGCCAATCTACATCACGTCTGCTGAAATCTCCAAAAACATCCCAACAGCCCCGTGCCCTGACAGCTCTGACACATCCTGAGAGATATTAAACAGGCATCAACTCCCCCCGCTGTAGCTGCACCCAAATGTTTTAGAGGGCCCTTAATGATACAGACCGACATAAAGCCTTTAGTAACTCTTATATACAGCATTTCATATTTTTGTAACTCAAGCGAGAAAGCCTTCTTGATCTCTTTCTGTGCCACTGGGAGTTTCTCCAATCTCTTTCAGATTTCACAGTTTTTTGGTATGCCTCTTAATCATGTTATATATTTTCCTCAGGACATCCGAGTTCTTCTATTGTGCTTGAGATGTCTGATTTTAGACCAGAGGGTCTGGTTTTCTAAGACTGTGATGAAAATACAGAGCTTGTGACGTAAGAACCAGGGTTATGTAACGGGCAGGGTTTTTTCTTTTGAAAGTGACCCAAGTCAATCATTCAAGCTGCCCCTTTACTCAAAACACCAACTACTGCATTAATAAGATGCAGAAATCTGTTCTTTAGGTATGCTTTCAGGACCTTTTATAGTTAAACTATGAAATGTCGGTTTTGTATGACATGCTTCTAAAGATTTTTTCAATGGTCTCAAATTTACAAAAAAAAAAAAAGTCTGCCACAACATAAGAAATGAAATTTCTTGAGACTATTTCTGAGTGAAAATTGTTTCAAAGTACACCAAATTTGTTCAGAGTAATGTGCAAAACACTCTTTTGTGGAGTGTGTAGCTCCAAAGGGAGTCCAGGTCATCCATCTTATTAGGCAAAAAATCTCCTGGATAAGACTACGCCCCCACTACCCAACACCCCACAATCCTAAATGCCCCAGCCGGAGCAGCGGGAGGCCAGAAAGAGAAGTGGGAGCGGAGAGATATAACCGAGTTACCAAGGCAGGACCTCTTCGTCAAAGGAAGGAAAGAGCGGAGCAAGAAAGGAGGAAGAGAGGAGTGAGCGTTCCATAGAGTTCAGTTTCACACAGAGCCAGTGGAGATTCTACAGGTGGACATGAAAACTAGATGAATAAAACGTAAAGTAAAAATTATAGACTGGAATAATCATCTCAGCCAGTGTGAAGGATTCATTGGGGAAAGGAAATTATATAACAAGTAAAGGAAATTTTTCTACAGGAGGAAAGGTGGTGTTTGAGGGAACGGACGACCAACTTTATTACTCTAATGTAAGTATAGAAGATTTTAGACTTTGGATTGGGTTTGAACTTATATGTAAATAACACTGTTTCATGTAAATGCCTTTTAGGGTTTTACTTTATATCACACTGTCCACACAAAAAAAAAAAGTCAGTAATTTTTTATGTTTGTGCAGATTTTTAAAATCGTATTAGAATGATTTCTGAATGATCATGTGACACTGAAGACTGGAGTAATGATGCTGAAAATTCAGCTTTGCGTCACAGGAATAAATGACATTTTTAAAATTATTAAAATAGAAAACCGTTATTTTAAATAGTAATAATATTTCACAATACTGTATTTGTGATCAAATAAATGCAGTCTTGGAGAGCAAAAAGATTAAAACATCCATTTAATAAAATAATTTTAAAAAATATTTAAATATGCACATATAAACTGTGGCCTTTCAATCATTCAGGCTTTGAATGAATAGATTGTAAAGGTCTTTCTTTATGAAGCATTAAGGCCTGGTATCTTAGACCAAGATGAAATATATTCTTAATTTTCAATACACCAGTGATAAACACTGTTTGAACTTATTTCATAGTTTAGTTTAGTTTGGGCTCTGTTCTGCTATATATACTGACCTTAATTCCCTGAAGACTATCTATGTCCTGTCAAAACCCCCTTTATATATTTATATATTTTGTGGAATTTCCTGATATTCTGGACCTTGAATCAGAATGTAAGATTAGTCATGGTGGTGATTTAATCTTGGCAAATGTACAGATGTTTGCACTACTCACACTAATGAAAACATATAAACACTTAAATAAAAGAAAATATTTCTATATTATAAAATATTTATGTTTTAAATATCTAAATTAATATTAATAATATTAATATGTATATATCTAAATAAACAATCAAATAAAATATGAAAATAATTTACCACTTATAATTCTATAAGTGTAACAACATAAATGAGTCTTGTCACTTTAATAAACACTTAAGTGATGCAGGCTATTGAAAACTTCCTCAAGGTCACAACAAATTGCTCCGATAAGAGTTTAAAAGGTGATTGTGTGTGAAAGGTTTTTAAATCAAGGTCTTGATAACATCGGAACTATTAATGGAAGTGTGATATCATACTTGTATTCACTAAAAATTGGGCCCACTCCAAATAAACAAGGGTAAGCAGAGGAATTATTCCTAGAAAGAATAAGCAAGCATGTGACCTCCGAGTCCTGAAGTCACAATCTAAAACATGTAGATGATCTGTGCTGTAACATCTGTCCTTATACTACTCAATGTGTATTATTGATCAAAGAGACTAACCTGCATAAATCAGAGGAAAATTCATATTTTCCTTACATTCACTTGCTTAAACGGTTAATTTGGATCTGTAACAAGCTGTTAAAGGCTATTTATGACTGTTTCTTTAGGATGTTGCTCTTTTAGGGTTCCGCTGTTTTATAGTATTTGTGGTCTGGTCAGCATTCGGGGTTTCCTGATGAGCCATTCCAAAGTTATTGTTTTGTATTTTTTGGTCATCCTGGAGATCAGGGTGGGGTCAGCGGCTTCATTTCCTGATCTTCAGTGTTACTATCACCGTTTGCTTTCTCTACATTTTACCAGACCTTTTTAGAGAAATATAGTCCACACTTTTTGTCTTTTGCTTCTTTCTAGTATGGCCACAAGATGTAGGCCTAAATGTTTTTATAAAATTATAAGCTTCACTTTTAAATCTTAAAAAAAATTGGGCCACATTTATTTTTATATTTAAGTGTCTCAATCTTTTGCTTTTCTTTAAACAACTTCTTTGTGGTAATCAACATTATGTCACAAACAGCTAGGCTACTGTTCACTGAGCTTAAAGGGATAGTTCACCCAAAAATGAAAATTCTGTCATTAATTACTCACCCTCATGTCATTCCAAACCCGTAAGAGCTTCGTTCATCTTCAGAACACAAATTAAGATATTTTTGATGAAATGTGAGAGCTGTCTGACCCTGCATAGACAGTAACGCCACTGAAATGTTCCCAGACCCAGAAATGTAGTAAGGACATCGGTAAAACTGTCCATGTGACATCAGTGGCTCAACTTCAGTTCTGCCAAGCTATGAGAATACTTTTTGTGTGCAAAGAACAATTTATTCTTTATTCAGCAATCCTTCACCTCGAATTACCATCTTCTGCCATTTTGGAGAGTACCACGACGCATGTGCGCACTTTCCCCTGAATGTAAACAACGCTGATTACGTTGATTACATTTTGGGATAGGCCTATGTCCTTACTTACATGTCCTTATTGCGTTTCTGGGTCTGGGAACATTTCAGTTGCGTTGCTGTCTATGCAGAGTCGGAGAGCTCTCAGCTCCAAGATATCTTAATTTGTGTTCTGAAGATGAACGATGGTCTAAGTTTTGGAACGATATGAGGGTGAGTAAATAATGACAGAATTTTCATTTTTGGGTGAACTATCCCTTTAACTTCTTTTGAACCTGGAATATTCCTTTAATAGGCTAGTCATTTTATTGCTGTTAGCATGACTTAAAAGGCTATTTATCACTGTTTGTGGCCAATTTACAGTAGCCAATTCATTCATTTATTCCTTTTTTTGTGCCAGCCAAAAACTATACTTTCATACTTGAAAGACTGATGAACGGCAAGATGAGTCTTTCCCGTAACGGTACCTTGGAGAAACCCGTGTCCCTGCAGACCGCCACGGACCGAGGGGAGCTCGATTCCCCTCACCCGCGCCTCCATCACACCGGCTCCATCTCCTCCAGTACTCCAGCAAACGTGTCCAGCTCATGTGTTGTGGTTCCTCCTCCGTACTCGATAGCAGGCAGTGCGCTGAACGAGTCTCCTCTGGAGCTGAGGGGCTCTCTGGACTGTTGGGCCTGTTCTGTTCTGGTAACAGCACAGAATCTGATCATCGCCGCGCTCAATGTGGGTCTGGCTGCGTTTATCTTCGGCCTCATTCTCTTGCCTTCGCTCGTCATGGTCGCTTTTGGCTTCCTCTGCCATTCAACGGTAAGTTCGGTCTCAGTTACGTAACAAATAAGTAATGTTGTCTTAAAGTTAATATCCAATCTAACACTTTTTAATGTCGATTCCGATTATTATAAAAAATACCTGAAAAACAGTAATATTGTTACATTTTATTACCATTTAAAAGAACAATTTTCTATTTCTAATATATTTTTTAAAATAATTTATTCTTGTGATGGAAATGCTGAATTTTCAGCAGTCATTAGGCCTACTCCAGTCTGCAGTGTCATGTGATCCTTCAGAAATCATTCTAATATGCTGATTTGGTGGTTAATATTTTTGTGGAAACCGTGATACATTTTTCAGGATTGTTTGATGAATAGAAAGTTCATATGAACAGCATTTGTTTTAATATAAATATTTTGTAACATTATAAAGGTATTTATTGTCAATTTAATGAGTCCTTGAAGTGTCAATGTCGTTAAACCTTACTGACCCCAAACTTTTGAGAGTCAGTGTATATTTATGATACCTGTGTTATTATATTTTAATCTTTTTTCTGTACTTCTCCTCACATACTGTGATTCCACCCCAAGTTTCATCTCTCTCCCTCCAAAAGAAATTAAAACAGCTCAGATAAACTTCCCAAAATGCAGTTCAACTAACAAAAATCACCTGGGGGAGAAGAAGAAATCAACTCTGTCACATGATCCTCTCTTTATCATTTCCCTGCATCAGTGATCAGTTAGCTGTCTCCAACTGAGCTGCCTCAGTCAACTCCCACTGCTTCACCATATGTGGATGTTTTAATTTTCTTATCTCTGGTCAATGTAATCATGCTCTTATCTGAACTGACAATATATATCAGACCATTTTTACAGTACTTTCAGTCCCCTCCCTCCCTCTCTTGTGAAATCTTCCTAACTAACTCCTTTTCTTGCACTCCTCCCCGTCTGTTCCAAAGGTTCAGCGCCATGGTACTTCCGTCTACTGTTCAGATCTCTTGGATGATGGAGGCTGTGTGGCTTTATTGGTGGTTGGGTTCCTGCTGCTGGCTCCGCTCCTGGTTCTGGCTCTGGCCGCTTACTGCAGGATGGCACGCCATCTCCAGCTGGGCCTGTGCTTCATCCCCTACAGCCGTGCCGTCTACAAGAACCTGCCTGCATCACGCCATCGAGGCCTGGGGGGCTGCTGTGGCCAGCAGGGGGCAGGAGAGAGTGAGGGAAAGGGTAGCGTGTGGGTTTGAGCAGCCTAAAAAAAGAGCATGGTGAACTTTATGTGAATAGCCATAGCAATAGGTCACATACAAAAGAACCAAATAGTGCCGATATGTCAATACAAGCAGTGCCATGTTCTCAGCAGTTTTATAAATTGTGCATTTATTCAACATCAGATTTTTTTTTTTATCCATGCTTTTGCAGTGATGTTTTTTCAGTCCTTTTTAACTGGATCAACCTATAGACCTTAGTCGGGGTAGCACCATATTTCATTTTTGTCTGGAATGAAAACAAGGCTACGAGGGATAGAAGTACAGTGCGTTCTATTGGTTTTACTGTTGTTTAACAACATTGTTCAGCTGACACAACATCTTTCTTTTTTTGGAAGACAAAGCGGTTTTGAAAGTTCTGAAAATTACATGAACTACACGCATCAGTGGTTCCACAAAGAACCTTTACCATCCATGGAACCTTTTCATTCCACAAAAGGTTCTTTGCCGTGGAACAGGGTTCTTTAGACTATTAAAATGTTCTTCACGCTAAGAGAAAATGTTTTTTTTAAGAACTGTTCACTTAAAGGTTCTTTGGGCAACCAAAACTGGGCATCACTGTGAAAACCCCCTTTTGGAACCTTTATTAGCATCTTTATACAGTGCGTGCCATTGTAAAGACGGTAAGTCTATCCCTCACAGCCTCGTTTTCATACACGATAAATTAAATATGGTGTCTAACCTAAGGTCTGTAAGATGGTGAAAAAGGGTGGAACTATTTAAAAAAATGAAATACCTATTGTAATGTTGTTCCTTTGTAAAATGTGTTTGCATTTTTAGTATTTTAGTGATTTTTGTACATTTATCATAAGAAACTATTTGTAAAAATGTTCTTATTACTGTAAAAACGCCTCTTACTAATAAAATAAATCAAACATTCCCGCCATAAATGTATGAAATTTTAAAAATGGTCAATGTGTAGCAAGCTATTTAGTAATTTTTAGTGCAACTGTTGTAAATGATTTCTGTGGATCCAAACTAATCCACAGAAGAAATCTATTCTCGTAACTTCATAAAATTAAGGTTGAACCACTGATGTCACATGAACTATTTTAACGTTGTCCTTACTGCCTTTCTGGGTCTTGAATGTGGTAGGTGCGTTAGGGTCAGAAAGTTCTTGTATTTCATCAAAAATTTGTGTTCTTAAGATGAACGAATGTCTTTAAGGTTTGGAACAACATGAGAGTGAGTAATTAATGACAGACTTTTCATTTTTGGGGTGAACTAACCCTTTAAAGGAATAGTTGATCCCAAAATGAAAATGCTGTCATTATTTACTTACTCTCATGTCGTTCCAAACCTGTATGAGTTTCTTTCTTATGTCGAACATGAAAGAAGATATTTTGAAGAATGCTGGTAATCAAACGTTCAACTTTTTCAACAATCCCCTTTGTCTAACATAAAGTAATAGGGAAAAAAAATATTATGTAAGTCAGTGGGGGCCATCAATTATTACGCGAGTTTCACCCACAGCAAAGATGTTAAGGCTTTTACAAAACAAACATTTTAACAGAAATATATTACTATGAAATAGTCAAATGTACTTCTCAAAATAATAGTATTACTATTATTTTTAAGAAATATCATTCAACCCAAATTATTTTTCATCCATGTTTTAATATCAAACATAGGCTACAGTTTTGTCGTGCTGCATCATCATATTTGACAAAAATAAAAATGCAATGTTTTTGTTGTAAATTAATAGTTATTGTATTATATTATATTATATTATATTAAAAGATTGATTAAAATGTTAAAGTTTTATTTACCAATTTCATTAGACAGGTATTTTTAATCATAAATTTGTATGAAATCATAAAACACTAAATAAATAAAATGGAAAACACGGAATTTAGAGGAAAATCAAGTGAATTTCATGGGGCCCTATATTAAAAGTTGGCTTGAAAGGATTTATGAAAAAAAATTGTTTACATGCATTCTCAAAGAATTTCCTTCCATAATAATGGTAAATTAATATTTTGATAAATATGATATGGAAAAAAAGTCTTAATATTTCTGGCCATATCACCCAGCCCTAATTTAAAAGTTTATCATGAAAAGTGCTGAAAAGGGTAAAAGAAACAAATAAAATACAGATTAAATAATTTAATATGCACATAGGCTACTGCATATAATCAAGTCTGGCTAAGATTCAAAACAGAGAATAAATAGAATCAAAAGGTTTATTTTAAAGGGAGTTTATGGAATAAAGCAGCTGTCAGCTGCTGGACAGGGCAAAAATATGGGCTATAGTTTTCATTCCTTTTGGGTGGGTTTTGAGTTAGCTTTGGTATGGACCTGGCAGCCCTGACTATTATAATAATATACAGTTTGATTTCTCAGACATCTATTTCAGTCAGGCACTACAGGCAAAAACTCCCTTATAGCAGCTTTAATTGCCATTGGTTTATTTGTTCTTTGAGTGCAATTTATTAAGAAGGTCTGCTAAGACAAATACCGAAAAAAAGGGAAAATGTACTCAGCCACTTCTGAGGTCAGGAGCTTTTGTTGTGGCTCGCAGGATTAGTTATTTAAAGCCTGGGCCGGTGGAAATTTCCCATGGCGTTCCGCGCACGCTCAATCAAAGCTTTAATATGCAAGGGAGGTAAAGGAACAGAAGGGCAGATAGAGTCAGTACAGCATCAGTATCCTCCGGGAATGCGACCTGATCACTGGCATACCACGATCTCTATAGGGACCAGCACGGGCGCAATCGCATGGAGCCAGAGTTTCAAACGCAGCACATCCAACAGATCACTGGATAAGACACACGGCGCCTCTTCGTTCCTCTACAGGTACGTTTGTCAAAAGTTGGTTATTGAAGTGTTTAAAACGGGAGTGTGTGACGTAGGCAAAGATTATGTGTACAACTTTTTAATATGTATGCATCATGCATAAATGTTTAGTGTGCTTGACATAATAATAGCTACTACTCACTCTTCTATGCCCAACTATATTATTGCTACTCCAACGTGCATATTTTTATTTATCCTGCAATGTTATTGCTAAAGTTATTATGCTATCCTGAAATATAAGTTATATATTACTGCATATCTCCTCTGCATTTCAAGAGTTTATTAATTAAAATAACATTTTACTAAGTTGTAGGCTATAAACAATATGATTATATCAGTATGTTGATGCTGGGCTCTTGGTTATCTGGCTTTGAACTCATTTGATCTGTGATGTGTTCGTGTGCAGCGCGCGCCAAATCGCTCTGGTTTGATTGTCTTAAATGAAGGATTAACCTCCCTTCGGTTGAGTTTTATGTAAGATACTTTTCATAGAACTACAGATCTTTTTTCTTGCATCTATAGGCTGTAGGTATGGTGCTCAATCAAAGGATCAGTGAGCACTGGAGAGAAGAGGGTCTTGGCTAGTTTCTAACTGTTGATGTAAAGGAGCCCAAAATATTATCGTATAGGGTATCATCAGAAAAATCGCAAGTTTGATATTACAACTCAAGTTACCAAATACAACAAAAAAAAAAGGAAAAAAAAGGATTTTATATTGCCAGTACTAAAGCACACACTTTGTAAATTCTAAATTATATATTAAATTTAAATAAATTATATTATAAATGTAATGGATACATATATAAAATATTTATTTATTTACATCAATTTATTCAAATGTTCCACAGCCTGCATTTTGTACCCCCCTGGGTACAAATAATAATAAAAATATTATATATTTTTATTATTATTATTATTATAAAAACAATATTATTTATTTATTTATTCAATATATTACCTCTGCAGTTATCCAGATCAAATATGTTGATGTTGTGTGAACAAACATTTAAAGAATGTGCTATTTCAATATATTAAATATTTTTTTTAAATCTTATTCTACATTTTTAACAATTTTCCAAGAGTATTCTTTATTTGTTTGCTTATAACAGTGTCTGCTACATAAATAAATACATACAACTATAACTAATATGTAACATTTTCAATAGTATAAAGAACATTGATTTGTTCATTTTTTTTAATTTAATACATTTGTATTAATATTAATTTACTTATTTAAAAAAAAATCTATCTCTGGTTGCTAAATTTGGCAAAACTGGAAATACATTTGTAGCACATTTTATTTTACTAACGTTATTTCTTTGTAAATACATTTGTCACATCAGAGCATTTTAACGATTTATATGTGACAAAATAAATCATTGTCCCATTCTGCTAAATACACGGGTGGTGCTGCTCAATATTTACTTAACAGATGTGTTCTGTTGCTATATAGCGGTTCCCTTCCTGTAGTTAAGATTTATATACACTGAGTCTGACTTTGTGACTGCTTGTGGAGTCAGAGCTGGTTGTTCTCGGCCGGTTGTCCCAAGTGGGTCAGGGAACACAACTATGCGCCCCGCTCAAGTGATATAGCACCGTTACAAGCCTCAGACACGACTGAGGATTAATCCTCTCAGGATGAATGAGCTCTTTGTTTCTTTGAGCCATTATTAGCAATCTCCCGCTTTCACCTCTCAGCTAACGTTCCGGTCGGAGAAGTGAGATAAGCTTGAAGAAACAAACACAATGGCACTGAAAGTCCATGTTCATCAGTCAGTAGATCTTACACTTTATGTTCTCTCTCCAGACCTCTAGAGTGGGTAAACCATGGGTAAGAAAGTCTTGCAGTGTTTTCCTTGGTACAAACGCTGTAAAGACCGGGGTAAAAGCAGGCTGTGCCCTCCTCCGCCTGGTAAGTCACCTTGTTTACCAAATCTTGTCCTGATATGTTGCTAATGAAGTTATAAATCAAACCGTCTTTCAATACTCGACACTGGATATTCATTTCCTCTCTCTTTTTGCGTTCACAGTGCCATCTGTTGAGGTGCAACCTGGCTTCTCTCCGACAGTCTCCTGGGGTTACGACGGAGAGGAAAGCGCCGCACGTCCCGTTTATTTTTCCCATAAGGCGCGAGTAGTTTATCGCCACCAGATGGATGGCAATATTATCGACGCCACCTGCTGACCGCTGGGCTTCTTTCCCAGAATCCCTTGCCTTGTACCTGGCTGTAGACGTCCAGTGTAGAGGAGCATCGTAGCAGCCTACTAGACTGTTCCGTCCTGTGTAATTAAACTAAATCTTTTGTATTTAGTAAAGATGTCACAGTGTGTCCTCTGGTTCCTCCATCCTCTCCCCATACCTGGCATTCACCTGTCTTGTACTTACTGTGTTGAAATATAATATAATGTTTCAAGGCAGACAGAGTGATGTAGGCCACATGGAATGGAAAAACAGGAACTGAGCTGGATTTTATAAATACAAATTTAATATGTGTTTTGTCATGCAATGTATGTTTGCCTATTGCTTTTCAGAGGACAAACCATTTTTTCAGAGGTTCATGAATGCATTTCAGGCAAAAGATAAAATGTTGTACTAATCAATGGAATTATAATATAAAATGTATGTGCATTTAGTAATTGTTTCTTATTCTCTGGTTATGTCAAAGAAGTTTAAGTATTGAAAAAAATTGTTTAAACATATTTATATTGTTAATCTTTGTCTCACTTAAATATGAAATGTGCTTAATTGTCTTAAAAAAACAATTCCCTTATTGTACAAAAAGGCTTCATTTTCTTTGTGCAAATGATAAATTCTTATTTTGTACTGGGGGTAAAATATGATCTGGACATGTTATGGACAGACTTCCCAACTATTTAATTTTCAGTTTGAGGGTGTTTTGCTACATAAATTAATATGTAAAGTGATAAATCAGCCATAAAACTCTAATACTAATTAATGCAAGATAAAATTGCAGCTATTTTGATGTATAATTGCCCATCTATAATGTGTTAGGAAACATAGCGAGTTTGATATTACAAGAAAATGTTACCAAACAAAAGAATCTGTTTTTATATTGTACTAAAAAATTATTAAATTAATGTTTACTTTGTATAACATCTCCTTTTCTACCCACGATAAATGTAATATTAGTTTAAAAATTATTAAGTTTAAGTTTATTATTATTAATGTTTAAAATATGGCCCAGACATGTTCTTTACAGTTTCATTTTCCAGCCATAAAATACTGACTGGTGAGTATTTAAACTTTTAAGACTACATTATTTGTTTAACAATTGATGTTTAATTTGTCTGTTCAAATAAAATACCTCTCACAAGACAACATCAGATTATAATCTATTAAAAAAAATGAATAAATACAAAATGATAAAAATAACAATAATATAATTCTGTTTATTTTTAATCAATTGTTTGTTCTGTAATATTGCACCCTACTAATCATGAAAATGCAATATGAACTTGACAACACGATTCACAGCTGGTCTCATCCTTTATAACATAAATTGCAATGTATGGACTCTTAACTACAGGTGCTGTGGATGTTTTGCCACTTCACCACTCTAAAATATTCCATTCATAATCTTGGGATGAATATTAAACTTGTCTGGCTGGGCAGAATTACTGTCATCCAACATAGTGCAATTTCATTTCACAGTGTAAACACAAACCCATTACCCTGACTTCAGATAAGAGATGGCAGCGTGATCCATTGTCGTCAGAGAGGACAAAGAGAGGACAGACAGGATATAAATTCCCTGGTTACCAGACACAGGATGAGAATTAGCTTCATTGTGCCTTTGCAAGTCATTATCCTCTATAAGTAGGCCTAAGTGACGTTGATGGATGTCTCTAAAGCATCTAATGTTGTGATGATATAGGTCTATAAGAGCTTATTTCTTATGAGTGGAGGTTTACAGGATGCATGTATGAAGCTGACATGTCACAGAAATATTTTAATGGAGAGCTGCTGTAATAAATTGCATTGTTTTGAGTCCTGAGTCTCTGTAAAAATGTCAGCCACTAGATGACACTATAAACCCACAAATTTAGTTTCAGAGAGAAACAGAAAGGCTATAGAATACTTGTAAACTGATTTCCGCTCAGCACTATATTAAGGCATAGAAATCTGTAAAAATAAACAGCAAGTAATATGAGTTTTAAACCTCAGTATGCTAAATTGTTGCCGCATGTTAAATATTTGGAGGGAATTGAAGTATCTCAGAAATGGAAAAAAATATATATATTTTTTTTAATTTATTTATTTGTTTATTTTTTTTATACAAATAATAAGCATAGCTGATTGTATTTCATTTGTGGAACAGTATTCCTCACAGTAAGCACATAAGTGTTATTCTAATAGTATTTATTAATATTTTAAATTAGCTTTTATTTTTGCATTTTCAGTTTTCATTTTATTTTTGGCTTCATTATTTTTATTTAATTAAGTTTTAGCGATTTTAGTACTTAAATCTATTTATTTCAGTTAGTATTTATTTTATTTTGTAATATTAACCTCAAATGTAGTATTCATAAATTTAATATTTATTTATTCAGTTATTTATCTATACATTTAATAATTATTTAATATTATAAATATTTATAGAATTTCATTTCACCATCATTTATATCATTCATTTCAATTCAGATTTATTTCAAATCCAGAAATGATTTTTAATAGTTTTAGTTAACAATCACAACAATGAAGCAATGGTATTAAGCTATTCTGTACACAGAAAGACAGAAGGGAGGAGGAAAAGAAATAAAGAAGTGTTATTATTACCACATCATCAGTTTAGTATGCGCTCGTGTTTTAAGTTGGTGTCGATAGTGTATTCTGGACCAAAACCAGCTTTCAATGAACGGAAAAGGCCTATCCCAATAAAACAGCACAGACTAATGTTCAATGCAATAATGTATTATACAAATCCTGAGTTAGAACAAATTTATTTTGTGACATCTCTGTGTGTATATGAAGACTCGTATGAAAAATATCTTTACTTTACAACTATAAAATTCAGTTCTGAGTTGACAAGTCTGAAATGCACCATAGCTAATTGGAAACTGTGTGTTTAACTTCCTGAGCATTATATTACAATGCCAAAAAATACCTCTTAATATCCAGACAAGTTCTGGGCCGTGGTCTAATCACTGTCCATTGCTTTCATCTAGTGTCTGTGCTCTGAAGGTTGATCGTGCTAACATGGATCTGAGTGATCAGATCAGCATGGCTGGTTGTTGATGTTGGTCAGTATCTTGTGGTGTGGGGCTTTGTACAGGGCAGTGAAACTACCAGGAGTGAGAACACCACGGCCTTCCTCATCCACGAGACCCATCAGGATATAGTTTTGACCTAATGAAGAGACAATAAATCAATAATTGGCTGATATGTAAGAAATTAATGCTGAATAAAGTCCAAGGAATCAGACACAGGTGTGTATTTATGTGCATATGTAGCCATATACCTCTGCGCAGCAATGGACATTTCTTGCAGGGCATCACAAGTTTGACAGACGTGGTTTCTCCAGCTTGGGTGATTGTAAGACTACCAGTCTTATAGGTCTTGATTAAAGACACTGTGGCCTGCATACTTCCACTAGGTCCAGGAGTCAATGCTGTCAGCTTACCGGTGATAACTGAAAGTAAGAGAGAAAGACATTAAAATAAACTGAAATAAAGAATCGCTCTTATAGTTCACCCCTAAAAAAAATGAAATCCTGTTGTTATTTACGAACCCTCATTATATTATATTATATTATATTGATCAAAAGGAATAGAGTGTGAAAAAGGAAGAGAGTAAGTAATGGCAGATTTTTTTTTTTTTTTTTTGGGGTGTACTATCCCTTTAAAACCTACACTACTATTCAGAAATCTGGGGTCAGTAAGATATATTTTTAAAAGAAATTATTATTTTTATTGAGCAAAGATGCATTAGGTTGATCAAATGTGGCAGTAAGTACAAATTTGTGTTTCAAATAAATTCTGTTCTAAACTTTCTACAATCCTGATAAAATGAATCAAGGTTTCTGCAAAAATATTACACAGTACAGCTGTTTTTAGCATTAATAATAGTAGTACATTTTATGAGCAGCAGAAAAGTTTTTCAGAGTAGTTAATAGCTGTTAGCAAAACAAGAAAATACTATTTAAGTCTTTCTAATCAGAAATGTATTCTGTAATTTAATGCGTTACTTGTTGTTTCTTTGTCATTAACTATATCATTTACTTGCGATTTTTGAGTAAAAACCATTTCTACACCAAATTTTCAGTGTAGGTAATGACTTACCAAATTCACTAGCACATAAACTAGTCTTGATGGTTCCGTCTCTTTTACATGCCTTTGCACACATTGGATCCATGCCTGTGGCTGAAAAAATACATTAAACAATGTTATAACAAGTTATAATCAACCATAACCAGCATCATTTGTTACTCTTATCTCTTCCTCACCTGGTCTGGATTCATCTGGCTCTGGTTTACTGACTGGACGTCTCACAGGTTTAATGGGTCTAACGGGTTTGGGTCGTGGCGTTGGCTGTTCAGTAGTGGTCGTAGTTGTGGTTGTAGTTGTTGCTTCTGTTGTAAAGGCCACAGGTTTGATTGGGGTGAGACGGACTCTTGTGGCTGTGGATGACACTCTAGGTCCTGACGCAACATCGCCACCTCCATCTGCAGTCGGAGTACGGAGGCCACGTGGGATGCTAGTGTATGACGCCATGAATCCGTCTGAGGTCACGCTGAGGTCAGATACAAACTGCACTAACAGCACATTGCTATTGGTAATAATGTTCCTGCAGATGGGACATAAAAAACAGGGACGAATGCAACTGTAAAACATTTTGGTTTAGCTTCAAACATACGATATTCATAATAAAATGGCAGTCAAAGAGATGAATATGATAAGTTAACTGACTGAGGCGCAGTGTCTCCACAGTATTTTCCGATGCGCCTTGAATCGTCTTTCTCTCCTCCGTTAAAGAATGCCACATAGTCGAAGCGGCAGTATGTGTCAGACTCCAAATCAAACTTATCAAACTTCACCTCAATCACCTAAAACACAAAATCCCACATTTAAATTATTAATTTATTTTATTTATCATTTTCTTTTTTCTAAAAAAGGTGTGTGTGTGTGGGGGGGGGTTCAACACAAAGTTTAACATAAAAAAAATGATGTAACATAAAGTAACATAACATAATATATGGGAAAATATCCCAGATTCAAGCAAAGAAAAGCCATGTTTCCCGACAGGCTTGTTTCTTATCATTTAATGAACAGGCTGCAAAAAGCATCTGGCGTGCCACCACCTATTCAGCGTTGAAATATTAACTGAAAACGATCTGTACTGCAGGGTTATGTTTTTTCCTGACCATTTCCGGCTCCACTGTTATAAGCCAAGAACAACTGATGCCCGCTGGATAATTATTCTCCGGCCAATTGGGAGTTTTGATTGTGCCCTGAGACTTTGTGACCTTCCCGCCACAAAACTGGTGCTCTGAAAAAAAGAAAAAAATCATTTCAGAGAGAAGAAAGGCCATTGAGGCTACAAATATTCACTCTCTAATATGCATAAGCTCAAATCAAAACAAGAAGGTTCCAGAACCAAGTATTTTCTGTCCACACAAAATGCTGACAGAGTCAATAACAACACGTTTAATATTTGATATGTTTGATTTCACCATCCACATGTGGCTTTCCTCCATTGAAGTAGGCCAGGAACCCTCTTCCTCCCGTTCCTGAATCTGATACCATCTCTACCATCATGGTGTTGGATGTGGAAATGAGAGCTCCAGGCCGGAACGTTCCACAGAAACGCCCGAGCTTCTGTACAATGTTAGAGTGTCCATTATACACATCCACATAGTCGTAGCGGCAGAGAGGATCAGCCTCCAGGTCAAAAATCCTGAAGGACAGCATGACTACATTGCCCTCTGGAACCTAGTAGAAAGAGACGGAGCTACTTAAAGGCTTTTATTCCGGGATACGATGTCCCGAGTGTGGAGTGTGAACTCAAAGTGAACTCACTGTGATGTACCAGGTACATTTGCTGTTGGGTTTGTAGAACGATGGGAATCCTTCACTGCCCACAAAGCCCGTGTCTCCAACCAGATCACCGCCACAGTTAAACACAGGCCTGGGAGAGCGAGGAAGAGCGAAAGAGAAGGATTTCTGGTGGCTGTGAGGAAATGCTGAATGTGTTTATATTACACAATAAACACAGCTTTTGAGAGGTGAGTCAAACTCTTGACCAACACATCGTTTGCAGGAGACATAATTTCACAAAGTACAAACAGATGCACACAGATGGACCCACAACTCAAAAACTGAATTATGAGAATATTTTTATTTAATAGAAGCTATTAAAGATACCTGTTTTACAATATTGTAATTATTCAGTACATAAATAAAATGTCAATGTTTACAGCTTTCATTTTATGTGATGCATTTCAGTCAGACAACATACACTTAAACTAGATTAATGACAGAAACATTTACAAAATCAATAAGAAAGTGCTTTCAAAATTCAATAAAGAACACATCTGACCCGTTTTAAAAGTTGGAAGACTTTTAAAATTAACATAATAATATAATTCACATTCAATTTCAGCTCAACACTGCATAATTAAACACTGGATTTTTGTGTATTACTGCATTTTTAATAGTACAATATTCATTAGTACATTTTCAGTTATATAAATTAGAATATATTCTCATTTTTATTTGTATTTTTTATAATTTTGTGTAAATTTAAAGTTTAATGTTGTCACCCAAATTAAGATAAGTTCATTTATTCAGATACGTTTGTTTTTATGGCAGAAAAAAATGCACAAGTAATATAAATTACATTATAGCATAGTTATATTAAAACGATATTGTCTCTTTTAAGTAGCTTTTAATTAGTGTTGCTACTTTTTTTCTCAAAAGAGCAGTTGGACTTTAGTTTTGTTGTACTTTAAATTATGAGTTTTGCAGGCTATACATTTTCAAAGCTGTTTCACAGAAGCAGACACTTTTATTCAGCATTTATAACATCACTGGCAGTATTTCAGAGATCACTGAAGGCTCAAAATCCTTTTTGAATGTCCTGAAATGTTTTATTGTTTTGATAATATTCGCTGAAGTCTAGAGCAACATATGTTTATGGACTTAAACTCCATGACACTGTAAAATAAAACAGAGCTCTGTTGTGATGTAATGGTGCAGGGCCAGAAAACCCAGACGAAAAGCCTGGTCATTATGCAGTCACTCCCACAGACCCCGTCTGAGAAAGATTCTCTTCACTCAGCAATGGGGGATGTTTACTGCAAGGTATAATTTCAGTGACCTTTTCAAATATTTACTGTGTTAATAAAAATTAGGAAGTAAATAAGACTGATTTGCCATACATAGAAAATTAGGGCTACTTACAAATGTCACAACCCATTAGAAATAAGTTATGCATAAATATATTTCAGTTTTATAAGTAATTCGAACACATTTAAAGGGACGGGGGGACGGGGGGGGGGTCAGTAAAAGCAATGACACTCCCTGCAAAGGAAAGCTGGACCTGATGCAAAGTGACCTGATTCACCCTGAAAGCACACTAACCCAAAGTATTTCCATCTGCAACCCCTTATAAATCTATAATCAATATTCCTTAGAATACATACACTGCACACGCCGTGTGTTTAAAGACTCAAAAATGACAGTTACAGACATAAACACTTAAAAAGCTGTAAAAGTGCAAGCTAGCAAGTTCAAACAGCTGCTGCAGTAGAAACTCATGAGGGTTTGTAAAAAAAAAAGGTTATTTATAGCTGCAAAGAGCTGTTTTGACATGCACGCTTATCTCATCGTCATCCACAGCCCTACCGCACACCTGGTGTAGTTGGTGGTTTGACACAAGACCCCTCCAAAACTCAGAGACAGAAGAATCCCCAAACTCCACAAAGCAGTCAGACGCTCCATATTCCTCAGCACTGAGATCCGCATGCAGACGCAGCCACGGGACACATGACACAGAGAGGAGGAGGTTTGGAGGGAGGGATGCTGAGGAAAGAGTAGAGGGAGTGGGAAAGTGACGCTATGGGGGAGGGGGACTAGCAAGGAGAGCCTTTAATTAGAGCCAGATGTTCACCTTGGATTGAATAACAGCCTCATTGACTTTGGCCAAAGGGAGAAATGCTGCATCAACAAAAGCAGGAAAGGAAAAGAAACAAATGCAATGCAAACTCTGTGTGCGGCAGCCATTGAAAATGAAAGCCATTCTGTTTGATTAAACTAGGTTGAATCAGTCAGTCTTTCAAGGGAAGCTCTCCATGCTGCTCAGGATGTCAGGTTTTAGGTGTGATCTGCAGGCTGCACCATTTGCTATCAGGAAGCGCCTGAGGTGTCACAACCCCTCTCACTTTTGCAGAGATCAAGGGGTGGAGTTTAATACTCCAATTACCTCTCCTAACATATTTTATTATCTCAACTGGTAAAATTCTAATAACTGCAGCTAAAGAAAGTCCCACAGTTCAAATGTTCATAGTCAGTTGTAAGTGTTATAGTGGGAGTATTCTCATTCTAGAGGACATATTAAATTACACAAATATTAAATGGAAGTCTGTTTCCGCCGCCAAGTAAAAAAAAAGGTAAATGTGACCTTATATCTCACAATTGCAACTTATAATTTTGACTTTCATTTTTATTATTATTATTTTTTTACTCTAAGGCAGAAACTAGCTCTTTTTTTAGGAAATAAAAATTAATTGTGCACAGTAAGACCAGCAACGTGCATTAAGAAAATAAAAAGTAATTTATTAGAACTTAAAGAATGTATTATTTCTATACTATTATAGTATTTATTACTATTTTAATTAGCTTGAATATATATAT
>NW_015557134.1:39426-39913 GCF_001515605.1 Sinocyclocheilus anshuiensis | reverse complement strand
ATATAACAAAGAGTGAAAAATTTAAGGGGGTCTGAATACTTTCCGTACCCACTGTATATATATATTTATATATACATTTACATTTAGCTGATGCTTTTATCATTTTGTGATATATTTTAAGTGACTTACATATGAGGACAATGGAATCAATCAAAATCAACAAAAGAACAATGATATGCAAGTGCTCTAACAAGTCTCAGTTAGCTTAATGCAGTACACGTAGCAAGTTTTTTAATGATATAATAAATAAAAAGAAAACAGAATTAGAATTAGAATTAGAATTAGAATTAGAATAGAGAGTGCTAGAGTTAGAGGGTCAAATAAAGATGAAAGAGATGTGTTTTTAGCTGATTCTTGAAGATGGCTAAGGACTCTGAATTTACACAGTGAAGAATATGCAGTGTATTTATATATTTGATTACTTCATATAATGTGTGTAGCATTTCTTATTTATTTGTTTTACTGTAGTTTTTTTTTTTTCCTATTG
>NW_015557134.1:36764-38156 GCF_001515605.1 Sinocyclocheilus anshuiensis | reverse complement strand
TGTGGCAAAGTCGTCAGCTGTTACAGTTGATGAAGGAGGGGGAGGAGGAGGACAAAGGAGGGAGGAACATTTTTTAAAGAGCATGCAAGAGTTAGACAAATTGTTAATTTTGTTATGATAGTATGTCCTTTTAGCAGTGGAGACATTAGCAGAGAAGGAAGAGAGGAGTGACTGATACACATTAAGGTCAGTAGGATTTTTTTATTTGCGCCATACTCTTTCAGCAGCCCTGAGCTTAGAACGATGTTCGCGGAGAACATCAGACAGCCAAGGGGCAGAAGGGGTGGCACGGGCTGGCCTGGAAAACAAGGGGCAGACAGTGTCTAAACAAGATGTAAGAGTGGAGCAGAAAGTATCAGTAGCACCATTAGCATCAAGAGATGATAACTGTTTAGGGGGAGGAAGCGAAGATGAAACCATAGCAGACAGCCGAGAGGGTGAGAGTGAGCGTAGGTTACGTCGAAAGATGACATGTGGAGGGGTATGTGTTGTGTTAGGAACCATGTTGAGGTTAAGACTGAGAAGGAAGTGATCCGAGGTGTGCAGTGGAGTAACCAATACATGATCAGTGGAGCAGTGTCCTGTGAAAATAAGGTCCAGTTGGTTGCCTGATTTGTGAGTAGCCGTAGTTAACACTCTCTTGAGATCAAAAGAGGCAAGCAGAGTGTGGAAGTCTGCAGCCTGAGGTTTATCTAGGTGGATGTTGAAGTCTCCAAGCATAACTAGGGGAGTACCATCCTCAGGAAAGGTTGAGAGCAGCACATAAAATTCATCCAAGAAGTTACCTAGTGGTCCTGGGGGTTGATAAACAACTACAAAATGGATTTTAAAAGGGTGGGTAATAGCGACTGAATGTGATTTCAAAGGAGCTGTTAATACCCAGGGAAGGTAAAGGAATACATTTCCAATCATTAGAGATAAGCAGACCAGCAGACCAGAGATAAGCAGACCTCCACCTCTTCCAGTCAGAAGGGGCGTGTGGGAAAATGAGAAATTATTGGAGAGTGCTGCAGGAGTAGCAGTGCCCTCTGGTTTGATCCAGGTCTCTGTCAGGGCCATGAGGTTTAGTCTTGAATGACTAGTAATAGATGTAATGAAATCTGCTTTGTTTCCTGCAGACTGACAATTCGACCAACAGAAAAAGAAAGTATAGTGTATTAGCAGACATAGACAAAGTGCACAAGTTGTTAGGATTGCGCTGCCTATAGTGTGTGATGCGTGGTTTGCGAGTGGTAGTAATAGTAGGGATATGGAAACACATAGTAAGAGTTGGTCAGAAAAACTGAAACAGAAATAAAGCAAGGTGTAGAAAAGAGGATGAATACTTATGTTCCTTGCTGGTGTCCCTGCAGGGTGGAGTCGCACAGTAGAGTCGATGGTCTTTACACTCTT
>NW_015557134.1:2689-36617 GCF_001515605.1 Sinocyclocheilus anshuiensis | reverse complement strand
TATATATATATATATATATATATATATATATATATTCAGTTTAAGTAAGCTTTAGTAACTTTTTCTGTTATTTATTTATTTTGTATTTCTGTTATTTTTATTTAAGTTTTAGTTTTAGTAATTTTAGTACTTCAATTTATTTTAGTGGACAAGTCAGCATTTTTAATTGTTGTTAAATGTTGTTACATTTTAAGTAAATTAATTTTAAGTGAAAGTTTTTCATCTAATATTTATTTTTTATTTTCAGATTTATTTTAAAGAATTGAAAATTATTTTTAATCGTTTTCATTTTATATAACAATAACAACACTGATTTCATGTTCCTTGAGTCATGAAATAATTGCTACAGATGCTGTCCATAGAGCTTGACTTGTCTTGAACCCAGAACATTCCTTTAAGATTAAAAGGCACTTCTGGTTGTAATTGGGATAAGCGACCTTAGTCTTGTGAACACATTCATGCTATCTATCTGTGTCTGGTCAGAGTAAAGGGAATGAGTCACGTTGTTTGAAGAATTCACCCTTTATGGTGTTCTGTTGTAGCTCTGGACTTTCAATCGACATTACAGGGGCCTGTACAGGGAAACATCCACATAAAACCTTCAGAAGAAATATAAATCTCATAAAAGATCACAGCAGATCAGCAGTTCTCAAAGGAGGACAGCATGAGGACAACACAGTTTAATGAAAGAATGATGAAAAAAAGATCTAAAGCTAAGCATTGTTAGCAAAGTACAAAGCCAAACACACAATAATAATGAAAACACATTCAAACTGTATCATGTGAATCCACTGTAGATGCTGCTAACTGTGTGTTGTACTTGGCATCTGGTTGCATTTGTGCTCTCTGGGATGTGATTGGAGTTGTGATGACAGACAACAGCACAAGAATGTGGTGACGTGGGACATTTGCTGGGGGGTGAAGGTAGCGTGAAGTCTGGCTGACGGGTGAAGGGGGAGGAGAGGAGTGGTGTTGAGCCAACATGGCTTGAAGACCTGGAGGAATGTCAAGAGTTTGAGTATCACTGCAAAAACAATCCATCAAAATGTATTTTTGGCAAAGAGACAAGACAGAATTAGAGACCTGATGAAGAATCAACCGAAACTTGGTGGGGGATGTGTCATTTATCCATGGAGGTCTTGAAGTGGAAACAATACTGGAATTTACAGAGATTTCATAATTACATTTGGCAGTAGAACATGACTTTAGAGATAAAGGAAGGGTGAAAAATGTTGGAGTAGCCTAGTGAATTTTTATGGTCTGACATATTAATTAAACAAGACTACAAGACTTGTTAAAGAATTAAAAGTATGTCATCATTTTCCACCATTAATGTAATTTCAAACCTGTATGTCTTCTGTGAAATACAAAAGGAGATATTTTGAATAATGTTTATGCTACTCCTTTTTATACAATAAAAATGAATGAACATAGCTGCAGTTGAGCTTCAAATGGACAACAAAGCATCATAAAAGTAGTCCATGGCTTGTGTCCATTTGTCAAATATATAGATATATATATATATAGCAACATTTTAGGTTTTACGGATTGAACTTTAATTCACAGTAAATAAATATGTCATTAAGTGATAATATATCAACCTACTGAAGTATTAGAATGTGTTTTGCACATATGATATACTGAGAACCACCATAGAAACACAGGTGACACTAAAATAATGCAATAAACATAATTTAACAAGAAAAAAAGAAAAAAACATCAACATTTAATGTGAAATGTCAAACTGGGAATTCTGGGAATGTCAATTTAATGTTACTCACTGTAAATTGTAAGATGACTACTTTTTTCATTTAAAAAAAACTGTAAATGTATTTAGCAAATGTCCCGTTACTGTTAACCAAACAGGTTTTTATCATCAAAATTTGGATCATTTACAGTGTATGATTGCTTTGTCTGAAAAACACACAGAATTGTAGGCATTATTCACTGAAAATTTTGCCACAGCTTTCAAATTTCATTAGCTCTTCAGAAATGTCAAACTTGTGTCCTAAACTAACTGTTCAATTCAGGAACTAATGCTGTTTAGTGTTAATTATGTCAAATATGACAATGTAATTGACTTTTAAGGTACCTTTTGGAGCTTGACAGCTGGTCACCATTCACTTTCACTGTATGGAACAGAACATCATGACCATTCTTCAAAATATCTCCGTTTAGGCTCAGTGGAAGAAAGTTTGGAATGGCACAAGGATGAGGGACAAAAAAATACATTTAATTGGTGAACCATTTTTTAAAGGATATATTAACCTGTTACTTTATTCATAAGTTATTAAAAATGTAATAAAATCAAGTAAAAATCAAAACTTGCAAAGTGTTTAAAATGCTGATGATATGAATAAAAACAGGACTGCAATGCACAACTGCCATCACTCATTACACAAACAGCTTGTTGGGATGAAACATGTCGCTATAGTCATCTCCTGTCTCATTATGGTTTGAATAAGAAACCTTCTATCACACGCCAACAACAAACAGCCCCTCGCTTCTCATTTCTATATCTCAGATTTTTCAAAGATCTTTGTAAATATTCACAAAGATTAACTAGAAGAGTTTACAGAAACCTGACGGTTTTGTTACTCTGGACAGTTTGAAATATGGAAACGAGAGTCATGAGACAGTCTGAACTGCATTCTTGAGCTGAGGGAAACTACAGATTTAAGTTTAGGAAAGTCGGCAGAGAAAGTGGAATGCTCCCTTTTTCTCCTTGTCGCCTTGCTCAGACACAAATACGCACATTTGTATCAACAACTTGGCTTGTGAAAACAGGTTGCCTTTGGAAAATGAAAGAGGAGTCAAAGTCTGGGAAATATTTGTTTTGGGGTGAATATAATCCAAGCAATGTGAAGACAGTTGTGGATGTTGCCAGATATGTTACTACACCCTCTAGTGGCTATGAAGATTAAATCAGTCAAGCTAATTAAGAAAAACATTATAAAAACATATTTATTTAGGTTCAAAGCAAAAAAATAAAAAAATTTACAAGCATGTTTAAGTAAAAAAGACTGACTCAAGTACAAAATCAATTTACAATTCCTGCACATTCAACAGAACAGTCCTGCATGTAAACTGATTGGGCCTGTCTGCTTTCACAGAAAAGCTTTTGAAAAACCCTCGCAAATAAATCTGAGGGCAACAGGAAAAGGGAAGTACTTGTCTTGTTTTTTTAAACCCTAAACTGGGTTTGTGAATAATGCGGTCCTGCATTTGTTGTGGAACTAAAAAAGACACTAGATGCTAAAAATAGTATCCTTGTGCTTCAATGGACAATACAGTGAAACAAAAGGAATGTCAAGCTAATCTGGATGGCTTTAAGATATTATTGTATCGCTCTTGAAAATAAGGGCAAATGAACAACAGATTAAAATTCTCTGACAGCCAATTATTTCCATTTTATGGATTTAATAGTATCAAAAGCTCCTTAAAATGTGTGTAGTGATTCAAAACTGCACACATCAAAATACATTCTTTTTTTAAAGCCATATCTGGATATAAATATTTGGATATAAACAAATAAATAAATGTTTTAACACTACTAGAAAAGAATGGGGTTTGTGATGCTGGCACCATGGATTGAAAATAAAATATACTCAACATTAGTGCAACGTCAACATAAAGGCTTTTAGCAGGAAATCTTAAATGCATTTTGAATGTCTTAAGGCAGCAATTCAAAAACACAACATATAAAATGGACATTTGAAGGTAACTCGCCCTCTTGAGTACTGAGGTTAGTTACAATTACAGTAACGCAAAAACATGTACAATCGGACAACGACTTGCAATGTTTTGGGAATTTGTCCAGAAAATGACTTCTTTTCAACCAAAATATTTTGTGTTCTGGTGGCAGACCCAGGTCTTGGCAAGGAGAAACAAAATGAAAATCAACCGACTGAAAACCAACGTTATTACATTGCTCAATGAGATTGTCAAAGACGTCAACAATTCCCCATCACAGGGTTCCTGGTTACAGACCAGCAAGCTTTTAGGGTCAGACTGGAACCTATTTTTCCCATCCACAATTTCCGGGAACTGTGTGGAACGGTTTCGAAAACTGACACAGACTGGAAACCCATACTGGAAAGGGTGTCTTTAAAAAAAAAACAGTGTCAGACCACATCTAACTTCTAACTTATGCGAAGTTAAACAGTAAATTCCTTGTCCAGCTGTTAATAATTCTATAAACCTGTTATAGGGAAAGGTCACACGGTGTCATGAATAATTATGAAATGATGATGCGTGGGATAGATAATGCCATGCAGATTCATGAATAACTTGGAAGCAGAACATAGTGCAACAACAACAACAACATCCACCATGTGCAATAGGTTGACATTCAAAAGGTGCTCCTTTAAGCTACGAAAATGAAAGGAAGTTTTTTTTATTCCCTTCATCTTTTATTATTCAGAGGCCTGGTTATGAAGCTACAAATTATTCATAATTTCAAAGAATTATGTAAAAATGAGCCATTGATACTGATTAGAAACGTTCCACACTTTAAACTTGGTCCCAAAATTCTATGAGGCAGGAACACAGGAACAGGCAGGAACAGTCCCACCTCACCTTCACTCATGATGTCACTTCCACCTCCTCCATGGCCCACTACTATGTGCTTGCGCTGGCCTGATTGTCTCTCTGCTCATTATCAGATGAAGGTGGGCTCAAGGGAAAGGCTGTTTCAGCAGTGATAAATGTATCTTGTTGTTTTGCCTCCTCTCCCAAAACCATGCTGAGATCCATCTCATGAAAGTCCATATCAAATGGAGTAGGATTCGAGGAATCTGGGGGAGATTCACATCCTGTGCAAGACTGCGAAGAAAAGAAATAACTTATAATTTGCATGTAGGATACATAAAATAGCACTACTGCGTGTTAGCATGTTGCTAAGCTAACAATACTCTAAACTGCATAAACACATTTAGTAAAATAGTCTTTTGAACTCAGTTGAACTTTTTATTAATATTGTTCAGTAGGCTATATATTTAGAGTTGATAGTTTTTTGCAAGGCATTCTGGGCATTTACCAAATTTTTAAAAGACACATGCAGTGAGAACTGCAACAGAATATGGGCAGAACTAGAAAGAAGTGAAATGTTGGTACCTACTTTCTAAAAGTGCCTTTATGTCTTTTTAGTTAAGAGCTACGTACTGTAACATTGATGGCCTTTGGTAGGCAGCCGGTTTGAAACCAAGGGTGGACCTGCGTTAACTCTTTCTTCTGCTCTTCAGTGAAGTGAGGTTGATGCTTCTGAACAGCTTTGAGGGCATCTCTGTCTTCTTTCAGTACTGATTCTCTGTCTCTGTACACACACACAAATATAAATGAATGCACTCTTCTGGCGGAGTTTGTGCTACACACAAGTCTACTTGTATTAGGTATACGAAATTGCCCAGCGAGTCGATTGAATTCCCACCAAAATCACATTGTAATTATGATATCCAAACTCATAATTAAAGACTTGAACTCAGAATTAGTTTGATCTCAATTAAATACACCTGTACCAACTAATCAAGGTCTTTGGACATGGTTTTTGCTATTTGTACATAACCGGCAAGATGTGTCAGAACAGGGTTGAAATTAAACACTTAGAACTAAGTTTGCTTAGATAGATTTGTATTCAAAACAAAGCCGATATTCATTTAGGTTAAGCTAGTAGGAGATTAGCTCCTAAGCAATAAGGTAAAATGGCCTTACTTGATGGGAATCTGGTATGTCATCATGACTTTGTCATCCGTGTTTGCCATGAGGAGCCAGATGGGGTCCTGCAGGACAAACTTTATGAACTGTTCCCCTCCCAGATCTTTAGATGCTGGTTTATGATTGTGATCATTCTCTGATGAGTCAATGCTTCCAAAGTACTTGCTAGTATTGCTGCTCCCTGAGATCAAAAAATCCAAAGAAAACAAATGCATGGAAAAAGCAATCAGTACAATTCTTCTAAATTTCTCCTTTTATGTTTCAACACTAGGGTTGGGTACCGTTCACATTTTAACCGTACGGTACCGGTATCGGTACCTGAAATTCGGTGCCGGTACCCAACGGTACCTTTTTTCAGTACTTTACTCTCTGTGTAATAACAAAAACATTTATTTCAGTGAAAAAAATAAGTCCAAAACTCTCAATTTCATCAATTTGAACAATAGGGCCCTACAATCTTTTTCTCTTTCCTTCTTTCTTTCTTTTTTTTCCAGAAATTCTTGTATTTTAAATTTTTCTGATAATCAAATGAAGGCATTAAACATTTATTTATTTTTAATCAAATGAAAATGAAACCCTTTTATATTTTGGCAAACAAACACTGTTTACTGTTTAAATTAATACATAAAAGAAAAAAAATGTGTCAATATTCCTTTAAAGACGTTTTAATAATAATTTTATTATTTTTTTCTACAGTTGTTAATCTGGTTGTAATATTTATTTTTATCATTTAATTGTTTTATTTAAATTTGGCAGAAAATGGAATATATAAAGACGTACATTACACTGTACAAAAGTAATACAAAAGTAAAATATTTCTGTTACATGTTAAACTGTACTTTTATTTTGACAGGTTGGACAAGTTTCTGTGTGAGTGTATACAGTATGATATGATGCTAGTTTTCTCAAATGAAACAGTAAAATTCTCATGAAGTGACTCTCACAGCAGGTCTGCCGATCAAGTTCATGTGTTTATGTCGTCATATAGTGAGACACAAAGGCCGAAAATCACCGCGAGCATCACGCGTGCTTTAGTATTTGTGTAGTAAACAAAATCACATCTCCGCCATTCATACATACAGAGGCAAGCGGAACATGCAGGATTCATATTTAAACCGTCTTTTTGCATTTTAATATTCACAGACACTAGTCCGTATCGCGATTCAAAATAAGTGACAGACCTACTTTTGATTTATTCATCCAAAAATTTATGAATTCCGTGGCATTCCACACTATAGAGTAAATTCCATTTTTATGAATGGACTCTGCGATCCTGTCCGCGTTTTCGCGGAAACCATATGGCCCTAGAAATGTAACCACACTTCAGAACATTCGGTTTGCCCTGTGTGTTGTGTTTGAACGAGATGCAGGGGTGACATGACGTCACAGGATCTCTCGCTCTCTCTCTTTAACGTAATTTGACACCGATTGATTTAATGTGAATCTGTACTTGGTAGTACCGATGCAATTCGGTTGGTACCCTTAAAAGTACCGAGTTTGGTACCCAACCCTATTCAACACTTAAAAAATAATTTTAAGAATAAAGCAAGTTACTAATAGTAAATTACTCACTAGTGCCACTTCCAGATGTGCTACACCCATTCGAACCAGATCCAAATGACCCTGACCCTGATCCTGATCCTGATGATCCAGAGCCTGAGGCGGCAGAGCCAGTGCCCGAGCGGGAGTCCTCTTGCAGCAGTAAGTCCAGCATGTCACTGGACGTCGACATGGCATCCTGGTTGGACTCATTGACTTCAGGCTAATAGACATTAACTCAAAGTTAGCAAAGCAGCAAGATAATAGAAAAAAATTAGTTTTAAAAGGTTCTTAATACTTACACTGTCATCGAGTTGGCCATCTTTAGTGTTGCTGCGATTGCTGGAAATTTGCACCACAGTCCCGCCCCCTTGCGTTCCTCCACCCCCTGGGGGTGGAGTCTGTTGCATAGTGTCTGTTCTGTTGCTTTGCAATTCCTCAAGTTGTAAAAGATTGAGAGGGGAGGAGCATCGGGATTGAAACAGGGGAGATCCTGTCCCTTCTCTCTCGCCAGCCTGTTGCCCGGTAGACTGGGGTGTGCTGGAGCGAGACTGTCCATGTGGCACAGTATTGGTGTTTCCTGCAGGCATTGATTGAGAGTTGGGGATAGCGTACAGGGGATTTGGGTTGTAGAATTGCTGGGGAATCATTGTAGGCATGGCAGGATTCATTTGGGAGCCCAATGGATTGAACTGTCCCATTGCAGGATTGAATGATGGTAAACCAACAGCAGAGGAAGGGAACTGACCCAAGGGGTTCATTTGGGCAAGCAGTTGCCCACCGAGCTGCGAGTTGGCTGGGTTCAACTGTGGTCCTGGATAACCGAGTTGTGGAAACATATAGTTTGGCAACATGAAGGTCATGACTGGTGGCATCACTGAAGTAAAGCCTTGCATGGGGAATCTAGGGACTCCTGCTTGCAAGGAAGGATCTGTTCCCATCTGGGGCATTGAGAAAGGTGATGAAATGGGGAACATAGGCATGTAGCCTGGGGGAAAGAAGGTCATCATGGGAGTACCGCTAGTCTGGGATGCCGCAGATGGTGGCCAAGAAGTGGAAGACTGCTGGACTGAGGGGAGGTTGGGTCTTGCTGCTGCAGGATTGGATCCTCTATAGGGACTAGGTCCAGAGGGGGAAGGACTGTCCGGTGTGTTGCCATCTACTTGGTGTTTCCGTCTTTTCCCACCTCTACCATGCCGACGACTGCTGCTGTTGCCCACTGAAGGATAGTTCTGGGAGCAGTTCACTCCTAAATGGCACAAGCCAAATATTAAAGGTGAAGGTAAAAGAAGTCAGACAGACAAATTCGACCTATAAACAACTATAAAAAGGTGTTACCTTTTGCGCCAGGTGTAGACGTGTGTCTGCGCTGTGGTGGCCCGCTGGGTTGAACCATCCGCAGATGGTTGATGTCTCTGAAACGGTTGAGGAAGGCTTGTTCTTCTTGCTGGGTATGTGCAGATAACACCGCCTTCGTGAGGCCCTTCCCAGCATTACCTCCACTTCTTCTCTCCTTCTCCTTTTCTTTCTCAGGAACAGCAGCAGTGGGGGACATGGCCTGCTGGGGATTCACAGGCATGGGAGAAGTGATGGAGGTGGGTGGGGCTGATGTGGAAGGTGTTGGGGTGGTTGGCGGCTCCTCCATCATAACAATGTCTGAATGTAGATCAAACAGAGTAGATTGCTTGCTTTGAGATTGCAAAGTCTATCGTTTAATATACAACAAATCATGTATATAGGTCAATGACAAGATTAGCCTGGAAAAAGTGTTCAGACCTGATTCAGGTGGCTTCTTGTCTCCAACGTGAACAATGGTGCTGCTAAAACTACACTGGGAGGTGGCCGAGGCAACACTTTCAGCCTTACAGTGCAGAGCCAGAGGGGTTAGGGGGTGCGCTGGTGCTGCAGGGACAACCTTTGAACCCTCGGTCACCACAAGAGTCTCTGCTATGTCTAAATGGAAGAGTGAACTTTAATTCTATACATTTAAATACAGAACATACACCGTTATTAGCTGATACTGAAAGAATAACAATAGTGGTTGGTTCTATAAGTCTGCTTATTTGTCTCTGACTTTATGAATACTTATATGATGTGTTTGGGTGAATATCCCATTATCCTTTAGGAATCCTTTACTGACCTTCAGTTGCTCCAGCTCCTTCCCTTTGTTTATCATCATCAGAGGTAGAAGATGTTGTACAGGCTGATGAGCCACACTTCCTCTTCACTGTACCTGGGACATTAAAGCTCCCCAGATATCTGAAAAACACAGTGAAAGAATGAGACCACATATCCAATACACATACCTTACATACAACCTATAAATCAGAAGTCTTCAACCCGGTTCCTGAGGACCCACTAGCCGCTTTTCCACTGTCGGGCCAGTGTGTGCCAGGGCAATGAGGTGTGAGGCCAAAATCATGCTGCATTTCCACTGTGTCAGCATTCCACTGTGTTCCAATTTGTGTCAGAAGTGCATATCAGTGGCACTAAATCCAGCTAATATGTATAATTATTTTACATAAAAAGAGAACACACATACTTTGTTTATTATGCTCGGTTTATTTGTAATTATAGAAATGCACAAAACAACTTAGTCCATTTAAGTCCAAAAGCATACACATATAACACAATAGAAAAACACTGATAAACCTTCATATGTTTGCATCAACTTATTTAGAAAGAAGGAGAATTAACATTAATTTTCCACAAAAGTATATAATGTGAGGATGTTTGGGCACGGTCCTGTCTCACTACTGTGATCCTTTCAGCCAAAGCAACAGAGGGAGCTCACAGACTGAAAACCGGAGTTATATGTTTTTAAAAGGATATGAAATTTGTTACATATGCAGAAGTCTGATATCAACAAAGACACAGCAAAGACAGAACAAATAAGAAGCCAAATAAATAGCCTACAAAAATCATATGATTTGTCTTGATATGAAGTTTTTCCAGCGGTCTCTGGTATTTTCATTAGAATAATGTGTATTTAATATTATGCCGATGGTTAGCATACATAGCCTTTAGCATCGCATATAATAAATTTCACACAAAGAGAACAGAATTCACATCGGATCGCAATCAGAAACTTGTTGGTCTCTGAAGGCTAATTTTAAATTTAAATTGTTTCAAATGTTTTAAATGCTGATTTTAGCTGGTAGCTTGATATGAAAACACAGGAAATGAGAAGCGGTGCCAACCATCTCCTAACTCAGATAAACTCCACCTTTGTTCATGACCACTCCCCTAGCCCCGGTTGGACCGCTTTGGACCAAGGTATTCGGCGGGCTAAAAATCCCTGGCTATTGGCCCCAAGGAAGCACAGACGAGGCATGATTAAGCCCCGGAAGTGACAGTGACAATGAAACTGGCCCTGGCATGCACTAGCATGCTCGCTTTTGGCCCCACAGTGGAAGCGTGGCTACTGTCCTGCAGAGTTTAGCTACAACCCTAATCAAACACACCAGAAGCAGCTAATCAAGCTCCTCAAGATTCCTTGAAAATACACATGCAGGTGTGCTGAAGCTGGTTGGAAATAAACTTTGCAGCACAGTGGGTCCCCAGGTGCAGGGTTGAAGACCTCTGCTATAAATTATTCTTCAATCATTATCCATCTTTTCTCTCTTAAAATAAGATAGAATGGGAGAAATAAAAATAAAAGCACACAAAAATCCTTTTAACTGCTACAGTCAAACACACAGATGAAGAGACTCACCGTATGATGCTGTCCAGACAGTTGATCTGCTGGTATGAGTAGACAATGGGCAGCTCCTTCCTGGGTGGACTGGACAGCGCTAAACTTGCCAGACCTTCTCTAGCAGAGGTCTCTGCTGTGTCTGCTGCATTTGCCAGCGCTTCTAATATATGACAGGAAACATGTCACTTAAAATGTGATAACATGCATGTGACCCCAGGCTAAATAGATAAAGTCAGGTCATTATTATTGACATATAAACAATGCTTACCTAAGCTACTCTTTTTGAGAGCTGGCGGCCGGTTTCGGGAATCAATGAAGACCTGCTGTCCGTTGGTCTTTACCATGTGCATGTCTTGACAAATCTGCTCAAACGTCATCTAGAAAGAAATGAGGAAAGAAAAGTTGGCACACTGCACGTTAGTGTATGTTGTTGTTTATTTTATTATGTAATGTTAAATACTGTTATGTGTACATCTGGATTGAAAAAAGATAAACTCCCTCACTGGTTTCCTGGGCTTGATCTGGTCCTCGGAAGCATGTCCGTTGCTCTCAGAGGAGGAAGTGGTGCTTTGCTGGTGCTCGTTCGAGCCACTGCTGCCCAGGCTGCCGTAGCCCTGTGAGCTGCTGGCATGAACGGGCTGCACCAGGACCCTGTGGATCAGCTCATTCAGCTGTGGCACATCTGGGGACATGGTTCTCACATCCCCGCCCTCCAGGGCAGTGAACACATCTTCATTCAGTGGACTCCTACAGAAAGGAAGGGATGGTAGACAAGTTTTGTGGGACCACTTTAGAGGTTGAATGGATCGTAGTTGATGCGTTATCCACACGGTTCAGCACGCATGTGATCTGTTGATTAATTGCAAAATTACCCATAATAGAGTGAAGGTTTATCACTTGTATGTGTTTACACACTCAAGACATTTTAAACCATTCCAGTGCAAGAAGAGGTGAAAGAGAATTGATTCAGTACTCGCGCACACGAAGACAGAACACCGAACTGTTACGCATCTCCTTGTGTTTGAAGAGACACATACACATAAAATTATGACAAAATACCCAACTTGATAATAATTCTGGTAAACGCAGTCAGTTATGTCTTAAGTGAACGAAAACAGCTGAGAAAGAAATCGGATGTGTATCATTATATCGGATCCGTGCATCAGGTCTTAAAGGGACAGCATCCTGTAAATACCTGCTGTTGTCATCAATGCTAATCAAACCACAAAATACAGCTTTGACAAGGATTAATCTATATTTTATTTATACAGTGAACACTATGCAGTATTATTTTACACTTAACTGTTAACATTTCTGTACCTGAATACTACCGACCTTATTTTATTTTTACCGTTGTTGTTTTATTTATCAATACTTGCAATTTGTTTAATTGTTCTTATTCTTTACTGGCTGTTCAATTGTCTTTTATCATGTTTGAACTTTCTTAGTTAGTCTAGTAGTTTTTGCTGTGGTAACAAAGTAGTACTTAGCTTTAAGTAATAAATGGCAAGTGAAGTTCCAATGAAATATTTTTTTCTTGCTGATCCAAAAAACGATCCAATCTGTGACTCCAAATCCGTAATATAATCCGAATTCGACCACTTAAAAGTAGACATCAGTTTTAGTTCATGAGTATGTCATGAGAGTGGCTGCCAGGGCGTTGCTATGCGGTTACTTAGATGTTGATTTTTTTTTTTAGTGCTTGTTCGATTGCAAAATGAAGTGCAGCCACTTACGTTCGAACTTTGTGGCGTCCCACTATGAAAGCCACCTTCCTGCTCCAGGGGTTGATAAAGGATGACCAGCTGGTGTCGAGGGTCAAGTACTCCCCACTTCGTGCACGCATGCGCAGGGGCGAGTGGTTGAACGGTTGCCCTGCAAACTGGAGAACTGATGAAGGAAGGACGGAAACTACATCAATTAATTCTTCTGCGCAAATATTCATCATTGAATCTTTCCTGTATTCAGAATGAGCCACTCACTTTTTTTGTGGGTGGCCACCATAAGGAGTCTGTCTTCTGGATGCAGGTAAATAAGCACTGGCTTCCCAACCAAGTCCTGAGGCAAGTAACCTAATAATGGCACTGCCCTGCAAATGAGAGCAAAGAAGGTTTAAGCGACTGTTCAAAAGAGACATAGAGAGTAAACATGTGAGACAGCTCTAGGCAAAAATGCAAACCTTTCATCGATCTCTTGGAACAGACAGTTTGGAGTGTGACTGGTGGTAAAAATTCTCTTGTCTGCTGGGATGCGAGGTGCTGTTAGGAAAAAATACGGAAACATTAGAACAGACACAGAATACAAGAACAGTGTGCAAAGTATGCTTAAGTGTCAATATTACACTTACATAAGGGTGATTTTTCAGTTATATGCACGTTTGACAAGTAATTATAGAGACACAAAAATTACTTTCAATAATAGAGACAAATTAAGAATGTTCAAAAAGCAATTACAATCTATTCTTATTAGATGAAACAGTGAAACAGACCAGTTTCTTGTCAACCTGCTTGTTATTTAAGTGTTAAGATTATACTTTGATAACAGTGAGACAGCTTCAGATTTTTAACACACAATAAGTAAACTACCAATCAGAAGTTTGGGGTTGGTAAGATTTCTTTCATATTTTTGTAAGATGTCTTATGCTCACCAGGAAAAAAAATTAACTTAAATGATTTTAGCAAATGGCTGCAATATAACAAAGAGTGAAAAATTTAAGGGGGTCTGAATACTTTCCGTACCCACTGTATATAACATGTTTTTACTAGTCCTTGCTGAAAAAAAGCATTAACTTCTTTCACAAAATATTATATCCTACTAACCCCAAATGTTTAAATGGTAAAGCATTTGACATTGACACTGTCTTGTTTTACCCTCGTAGCCAGAGTGAACTCTCTCAGTGATGAGGAGGCAGCAGGGCTCAGGTTGGGACGTGTCGGAGTCCCTCAGGGTCAGCTGATATGGCGTGAGACGGAAGGGGTAATACTTCACATCTCCATCGCTGTCCCTACCTCTGCTGATCCGACAAAACATCGACTTTTCCTCGGCACATTCCACCTGTGAGGCTGGACACAAATGAGGCTTTAATAAATACTCATTTTCCCAGCATACATTTGGGCTAACTTTAAACAAAAAATACTAAAATAAATAAATAAATAAAAAAGAAATAAGTAATTTTTCAGTAGTCACTAAAAGCTAAATGTTGTGTGAAGCAACAAAATCACAGCCAATCAGAACATGCTGTTTAAAATTATTGATGCTTAAAGGGACAGTATTTAATTTCTGAGCTACTACTATTTCTATCAGCAGCTGTTATTTTAAAATCTTTAATATACCTTATGTTTTTATTAATATTTTTAATTAGCCTTTATCTTTTATTTCCATTTTAGGTTTTTGTCATTTTGTTGCGTGTTTTTGTATTTTTTATTAGTTTTTTGTTTGCCTAATTTCAGTTTTATTTAGGTAAACTTTTTTTCTTTTTTTTTCATTTTTCTCAGTTAATTTTATTAATTGTTTATTTTATTATTTTAAGTAAGGGGAATACCTTTTTGTCAGAACAATGGCAGACGGGGGCAGTATTTGGAATTATTTTCTGCTACCATCTGGTACCAATAATGATATAAAATTACATATTGCACCTATAAAATACATCTTTGTGGGACACAACTTTGGACCAATAAAATTTCAGTAATTTACCCATAAAACACTATGGCTCAAAAATACACTCCCATCAAAATATCTTGAAGTGTGCTAATATAAACACCTAAGGACATGTGCATGGCAGCTTTATAACTGTCTATGGCGAATAAAGCTATCTGTAACTGATTTACAAAAGGTTCTTTATCTTTGCTTTGTCGCTCTATTCAAACAGTCAAAAAACTTCCACATACTAGTGCCTGCGCAGGAGGACCACGGCGGCAGGTGACAGGGAGCGGTGCTGCTGTAAAATGTGCTGATGTCCTGAGGTGCGAGCAGCTCCAAAAAAACTGCTCCCTGCAGCCTCTTGGGTTTACAGCGCAGCAGAGGGGCCGCCTGGGATGAGATGTACACCACTTTACCAGAGAGGAACGACACTGCCACAGAGAACGTGTCCTAAGATAGAAGTGAGCAAGAATTAATGCCTTAGACGTCATCAGCCCACGTCTCGCCCCTAGTCAGACACCGCTACGTCACGTAACAGCAACAAAAACATGAACAAACACTATTGTCTTTTTATTAACAAACATTAACACAGATTAATAAATGTATTGTTCCATGTTCGTTTGTATACCGTGCGCAAGGTTTATGCGCATAGTCCAAGTCTTCTTCTCCATTTTTAGTGTATCTCTGTGGCAGAATTACAGCGCCACATACTGGTCTGGCATGTATACTACATCGTTTTGTGTCAGTTTCGTGGTTTCGTGTGGACGCAGATTCTTCTTGAGACGAGGTGAAAAAAAAGATCGGATAGGGAAAGCTCTGGCTTCGTGTGGACGTAGCTTAAGACTAGGTAACCTGTCCAGTCATACCGTGTTTTGAAGGGTGTACTCTGATGTAATGTTGTCTAGCTCTTCGATGGTAAACGACGACAGGTCCAAACAACACCCATGACTCTCTTCCATGCTCCACTGATGGTAGTACTCCTGATTAGCTACAAAAAAAAACACAACACACCCTGTCATTGGCACACACATGCTGGTACAAAGAGATGCAATTTGTGTTTCGTTTTTTCTACTCACCCCGGACTTGTTTGACACAGCTAAGTGCATATTGCAAGGAGGCTAGGGTGCTTGATCGCCCCTTCCTGCGCCATTCTGGTGGCATGCGGACCTTTAGCTCACGCAGGGCCTTCAGCAGCTCTCCCTGGGTCTCCAGTCGGGCCGGCTGGTCACCGCTGGGTGCTTGGGATGTCGGCTGATCCTGCTCCGAGCTGCCACTCAAAAGACTGAACGAAACCGAGCTGCTAGGAGGGGAGGGACTGTTTCCGTTTGAGCTGAGGAGAGACATTTTAATGGGTGAAATTAGCCACCACTATTTCTAATACAATTGAATTATTACAATATGGGATTTCACATTTAAGATTTTAAAATTAAATTACTTAATTTCAGCAAAGAACATTTCTAAAAAATGTCTAAAAATATGTCATTTTGGAGCTGGCACAGTTATTAACTAATAATCTCAAAATGAACCTGACCAAATACCAGTCTTGTTACTAAAAAGTACTGCATGTAGAATGTAATTTTAATCTGCCCCAAGTGAAGCATCATCATGCCATTGCCTCAACCAGTTCCAAAAGAAAAGGTGTTCCGGAAACAAAATGTACCAAGCTTAACCAAACTCCTACAATTTTAATGCTTTAAAATATAATTTATTCCTGTGATCCAAAGCCGAATTGTCATTACTCCAGTCTTCAATGACCCTACAGAAATCATTCTAATATGCTGATTGGGACTCAAGAAACATTTCTTATCATTATTATTGTTGAAAACAGTTGTGCTTAATATTTTTGTAGAAACCATAAATTATTCACAGGATTCTTTGATGAATTGACAGTTCAAAAGAATAGCATTTATTTAAAATAGAAAACAATATAATGTGTTGAATAAAAGTATCATTTACTTGATTCAAACTTTTAAACAGCAGTGTACACATTTTCATACAAACGGTACATATAAATAAATACTGAAAACACTGGAAAGACAATTTATAATATTCATTTAACCATCTTCCTACCACATTAAAGTCATGTTAAACAGATTTCAGTTTAAATATCACATACCTCTTGCTTTCCGTAGTCTCTGTGGTTGAACCCTTTCCATTGTGGGAGCTGCAGGTGGATGCTTCTCGTCCCATGTGTCCTTCGCTCTCCCTCTCGGCCGAGTCATTCCCACTGGAGTGGGCATCCGTGTCATCCGAGTGCGTCGGCTGGGGCACTCCCGAGATGTCCAGCCTGGGACAAACAGACTGGCTGTTGGTCATTCCAGGAGAAGCATTGCTGTAGGTTTCCCCTTCATCCTTATGTGCTGTTCCCTTCCCTGAATGAGTGCCGCACGTCACTGGTGTTTGGAAGTTATCATTACTCATCATGATGAAGCAGAATAACTATATATATCACATCTGTCTTGTGCATCTGTAAGGGACCTTCTGACACAGCAGGGCATGGGAACTCCTTGGTTATCCTGAATATCTGCTGTGCTAAAACACGGTCTTTGTCCGATTGTCCTGGATGTATCTGCTTAAAAGGCCTTAAAGTTGCAAACAGTCTGATGGGAAATAATAATAATAAAAACAGGATAAGCAACAATTGCCCATCTGGAGATATGAAGAGACATGAAACATTTCAAAGTGCACACAGAGGACAGTGAATACAGCAGTTCTGTCACACAGGGTTGCATTTTAATCATGGCCTATAATGACATTAAAGAACCACACTGATGTATTTACATTCACTTGTTTTAATACAGTCATTATGATACAGTTGATGTTTAGAGCCATGTACACATTTTAAAGTGGGAGGGTCACTGAAATATTTAAATTAATACAAAAAAAAAGTATAGTATATATAAATATAGTGTATATATATATATATATATATATATAGGAAGATGTGACTGAGCTGTTTTCAACTTTTCAACATGAAACTGAAATATTGTAATAACTCGATGTATTGTTTTTTTTTTCTGCTTTCATCAGTTTTTCTTACCCTGACAAGTTATCAGGGTAAGA
Source organism: Sinocyclocheilus anshuiensis (assembly GCF_001515605.1). Classification (NCBI taxonomy): domain Eukaryota; kingdom Metazoa; phylum Chordata; class Actinopteri; order Cypriniformes; family Cyprinidae; genus Sinocyclocheilus; species Sinocyclocheilus anshuiensis. The sequence continues at coordinate 18,967 of NW_015557134.1, read as the reverse complement.
AAAACAGGTGAAAACAGTATTAAAAAATAAATAAAACAAAAATAATCTTCTCATTAGTTTGGATACTCACTAGTCTAGTCGTTTGCCTAAAATCTGATTATAATAGCAGTGCATTCAGTTTTAGATGAATGCGAGCCCTCTATCTTGTAGACCTGTAGAATTACTGACTTCATACAAACATTGAAAATGTGATGTATTTTGAAACATTCACATTACATCTGTCAAACAGACAACCAAGTTATTGTCAAAAAAATATACTGGAATATAATACAGGCAAAGGACGATGCAAATGGCATTATATACAATGGTCATCCAGCACATCCCAAAATTACCATATAATATTTTACCAGTGATCAGAGATCCGTAGTGAAATAACAACAATATAGACTAAAAGCTAAATGCTTAAAGCATTTTCATTGACAAATACAGATTCAAATGGCATTGATACATACGATGCAAGACTATGATAGCAGTGATCCAACTATTAGGACAGCTTTTCTCACCTTATAAAAATATCCCAGCTGCTTCAAAGTGAAGTTTAGCCTGCTTTTCAGACCTTGCATACAGATCGACGCATATGTGCAACACTGTAGTTCAGTACTGTAACTCGGGTCGTGTCTGATACTAACCCGTGTACAGACACCATCATCATTCTTGCTTTGGGAACAAATATCACGTGTAACCAGCAACTCCCGAAACCGTCTCTCATTGGCTCCTAACATGCCATTACCCCGCCTACCACGCATAAACCCCGCCCATCAACGAGAAACTCGCGCTGCTATTGGACACGTGGGCGGGGCTATGAATGTACGACGCTCCTTTGTCACGTTGTTGCAAGCAAAGGCTCCATCTGAACTGTATGGACGTGAGGGAACATCGAGACCTCCAAACCGTATTACCTGCTATAGAGGCGCATAATGTATTTTTGCTTATACCATACAAGACTAATACACTGAGATTTTTTAAATAAAAGTCAAATAAATAGGGCTATGATTCTGAGAATAATTACGCGTGCATCGTTAAAATGCTACCGTTTGTAACTGCACGTCTTTTTTTGGTGGTTACGCCTTCAGCGCACTCGGACTATTGGGAGTCGCTCCGTTCCTCGTGTTTGTGCGCACAAAGCGTGTCCGTCCACTTGCCGCTGACACACGAGGGCCATGCCAGTTATAACTGTGCAAAATCTCCGTCTCATATTCCCTTCGTTTGCTGCTCAAATACACGGTGCAAGCAGATCACAGCTGGACACATTTGTGGACGAAGTGTGTTTATCTTTGAGAGCTTTGAACACACGGCAACCGTACTTGCGAGGATGTTATTATTTAGAAAAGTAAATTATTATTTTTAATTAATAATTTCACGTTTGGTCAGTGTTTAGGCTTACTTAATAGCCTTTGACATCCCTTTCAAAAATGGAGGGCAGTGCCATACTTTTATAATAGTGGCATCAGATGGTAATAGCATGGCACAAGATAATAGTCAGCGGTCATAAACCCTGACCAAGTGATAACTTTTTTTAATCACCCTGAAGATGGTATTTTATGATAATAAACAGCTGACTGTACATATCCCTGCAGTGTTCCAATTGTGTCAAAGCTCTTGGGGGGGTCCCCCTAACCAGCCCCCCCTCACAATAATAAAAAATAAAACTCTATATACATATGATGCATATTTTTTGTCTTGTCCTCGTTATCATTGAGAACCTAATTCTAAGATAAAAGAGTATTTTACGATGATCAGTGAACAATCACTAAGCAAAGAAGAATTAAATATCTAGCCTAGGGGTGTGCGATGTTAACAAAAAATGATATCTCTATATTTTATGGGACTTTATCGATAACGATCGATAATCAGACAATATTTTGCTGAGTGTGTTGCGCTGCAGGACTGCCATGGACAGCTGATTCTGTGTGGTGGTCAGTTCACAGCAGACAGAAATTAATCTTTTTTTTTTACCCTTTATGGGCATTTTTACCTTTGTAAAGCCATTTTTTCTCAATAAAGTCATCAATATAGTCAATTACAATAATAAGTAACTTGGGGCTGTTACCAACAAATAAAATCATTATCAACAAAATTCATGCAATGCAGAGGAAACACAGAAGCTACATCTGAAGTGGCATTTAGATGCATATACACAGTTTAATGCAAGGCATGAATGCTTTAACCTGCAGTTACAAATGCATAAATAATGTTTTGATATTTTAATCTTAAAACGTTGAATAATACTGATATTTGAAATGATTTAAAAAATATATAAAAAGGTACTTTAAAATGTGAAATTAAAACCGCCAGTATGTGGCAGCAAGTCACTGTTAATTAGTGAGTCATTGCAATTGAACAGCATCTTTTAAATGGTTGATTCATTCAGGAACAGAAACACTGTCATGTTTTTCAGAGACGCAAAACAGTGCTGTGGCTTTGTTTGGAACCATTTTTGTTGGCAAAATAGAGCAAAAAATAGGCAATATGGTGTCTAAAACGTAAGTCTCTTAATATTAACTTCTTGTTAATTGAACTGTTGTGTAAAATCAATATCACATTTGTGATTTTTGCGCAAAAAATGGCACTCTTCGTGTGATATTGATCAACTAAATGAAATGATATAAATATATACATTTTCTGCCCCCATATCTTGAATTTTGGGAGCATTCTAAATGCATTTTATTATACTGAATCAAGCAGTGAAAGAACACACTCTAAATGAGCATTCAGTCTAGCTAGTGTTTAATAAGCACTCATAATTCCTCTTATAATCAATGAAGCTGTGCATACACGGTATGATAAATGAATCTCTAACTTACATCGTACTTACATCTGCACTTTGTTGCTTATGATGATGGAATTCGCCAGTTTCAGTCTGAACAAAACTCTGGGGTTTCAGCAATGACTAATCTGAACGCCTCTGATTGGCTACTGCATTCCTAAACTCAACAGAATCATGTGTGATTGGTTATAATGAGCAACGCTGTAAAAATGCGTAAAAATTAAATATGACATATTTAACATAAGCAGGTCAAAATTTAATACAGCAACCGAAACTTCATTTTAATTATTAAAGTTTTATTGAAAAACCAGGGGGACCCCCCCAAGTATATTTTTTTGGGTGTTATGGGGGGTCCCTTAATGCTTATGGGATGTCCGGGACCCCCCCAAATATTTTTTTGGTCATATTTTTCTTACTTTTTATTTTATAATTATGATTTGCCAAGGCATACACAATTACTGGAAATATTGTGTCTTAAGTTAATGCTCAATATGAACTTATTGTTTATTGGAGTGTTTTATAAAAGCATTATCATACAGTAATTCTGTTCTGACTGCATACTCATGTAACTTAATGTACTTCTACCATAGAACATGTTTAGGTAACCATGGTATTACAGGTACCAAAGATACTCGTTGGTAACTTTTTGTTAGTTAGTTTATGAAATAGTGACGCATAGTGAATAATTACTTAAAATATTTACTTACTGAAAAAAAAATAGTATTATTTTTACTGTATAAACATTTTACCTTAGGATTCATTCTGTGTAAAAATCTTCTCCAAATGCTGGAGCTGGCCTTGTTTTATAAAGGACTCCTAAAAAAAAGACAGCTTATATGTTCTTAAATACACAATCTTAATACATAAAATTAAGAAATAAATTGATATTTTATATCAAATAGTTTATTTGAAAAAATCCACACAGACACATTTTTATTATATATTTATTTTTTATGTTGTCATTGTTTTCAAACACACACACACATTTTAATTTCTAACTCGGAACAATAAACACAGGTCATCATAACTGTCATTTTTTTGCAATATATTTATATATATATATATATTTTCCCAAGATGTTCATCCATATAATAGACATTGACAGATTTACACTACAATTGATTTCATGTATGTCTGGTTGCCAAAAAGGTTCCCTGTTACAATGTAATTCGTTCTGTTTTAATATGTAGTCCACTATAACTTATGACACAAATAAATAAAAAATAAAATAAAATAACAACATAAAATAAAACTGTGAAGACCGCATTACCCATGATCCTCCAGCCTAGTCCCTCCAAAAAGGCCAGACAAACAGGGTTAATGCTAATCCTCAACCTTTCCTTTCCAAATGAACCTCCATAAATCAAATAAATACACAAATGAAGCACAAATTGTTATTAATACAGCAACTTGGCTCTTGGTTCGATGCATTTCTAGACCTCCATGAAGCTCTATGGTATCAGCTCCTTAAATTCTGCTTGTTTATACTGTTTATTCAGTCCCAAAAACCTTCAACAACGAATCAAACTGTTTTATAACGCCATGGCAACCAATTGAAATTGATTTCAAGTCTGTACAAGCTTTCTGAAAAAAACTTTTGACACGCTAACCTTTAATAAGGCAGGGTTCATTTTCCAGTATTACTTTGATATCTTAGGTCACCGTTCTTATATTTCAACTTAAATTATAAAAAAAAATCACCCTCTCCTAACTAAGCACAATGAAGCTGTGCCACAGAGCACCACTGTGAAGCCTTAACTAATTTCTACTTAAAATAAAGTAAACAACTGAAGACTAAACAACTGTATGACGTGAGCAATGGAGAAATCACTGTGGCTTTGAGCCAGTAAAGTTCTGTGTCTTCATTGGTTCCCTCCCAATAAAGAAGACGCAGCATCTTTAACAGGCTGGCGTGACAAAACTACTCCCACCGTCCCTCTCGACCCACGCGGTTTTGAACAAAACATACAGTAAGTGCCAAGACAAAAGAAAATGTCTTCATACACTCACACAAAGAAAAACAGAAAAGCACATACATTATTTGTAGTAGTCCCCTATTAGAATCCTTTCAATATGTGAAGCGTCTTAAACTCTTTTTGATTAATTTGTCACGTTTGAGTCCTACCCCAATGCATGATGTTTATTAGTTAGTTATAGACTCCTTTAAAATGTTGACAACCCCTTGGAGAGAATTCTTATATTTGCCTAATATAATAAATAGTTTATCTATTTTAATATGATCAACATCTTATTCTAATTCCAGATTGCTTATGCCTTAAATGTAAAATCTAAAAAAAGGACCCCCTTCCTCCAAATGAAGCCCACACTACAACAATACAGATTTGTTGTCTTTTTTCTTCTTTAAACAGCTACAAAGAAATAGTTCCATGTTTTATGTTCAGCATTAAAGATACAGACCTAAACGAGAAGTTGTGCTATTATTGTTTAGATATCAGGCCTGGGGATGCGTCCATCAGATTGTGGTTTCAAATTCCTTATCCTGTTAGCAATCACCTCCACTAAATATTCAAGTACAATAAACATAGACCTGAAGAGAGATGGGCGATTTCTTGTTTCCTTTTGCTGGATGAGAGCTTTTAAAAACCAGAGATCTGGGGAAATGTTGTCCCTTAAACTGTTTTTGATGGCAGTTGGCAGTATAAGCAAGATATAATATGGTCTTTGGTCATTTTTCATTAAATAAGCTCAATGTGAGTGGGACAAAGGAGAGAAGGAGCATGCAGGGATGGGGAAAAAATGAAATTAACTAAGGCAATCTCCTTTTAAAGAAGGAAAAAATGAATGAAATGAAAATTATTAGCGTTCAAAGTATTACAGTTCGTTCTGCTCCAAACATTAAGCTTTTCTTAATATGGAACAACACACCAGTGGAATAATGTATATAGCCACGCCCCCTTAACAGCTCCGCCCCCTGTCACAATCAATCAGCTAATCTATGCCCTCCCCCTTGTTTATGCAAGCAGGTTGCCACGGGAACAGCCTTTCTTTACCTGCATAGGTCTAAGCAGCCTAATCTGTCAGGATGAAGCCGAAATACTCCACACACACACACTACGACGGGTGGCTAGAAACCGAATCATGTGTGAAAGAACATGGCGCTAAATTGGAAACGTGAAGGGGAGGAGGGGGGTGTTCACGTGCAGACGCACACTTCACGCCTGGCTCGCTTTTTGTCGACAGATTGGGTTGGATGAGGCTGATGGGTGATGCTGATGGAGGCGAATATACGCACAAGAGCAAACCAGGAAGAGCACTGTGGAAAAAAACAAGACAACAAGAAAAAAAAACTTCCCCTCAGGTGCTTGGCAGTGTGTAATCTACAGCTGAACTCAACAAACAGGCACACAGAGAGGTGGATAATAGCGAGGGACACAAAGGTGCTCGCTGTGCACATGGCACCAGCGTCAAGTCCTGAAACGACGTGCTCCCTTTCCTGCCTGCTTCGCACACAAAAATACAATAGAATCTATATCTAAAATTAAAAGAAAGACTAAATTAAAGGCAGTATCTAGATTTAAGAGAGCGAACCACAGCTGTCAAAACTACCTCACACTGAAGTATCAACCTGTGTGCTTTCAGACGGATGAACTCGTGTATCGGTTTGGCAGTAGTTCTGCTGCAAGGAAGTAACACAGCACCCGCAGTCTAACCAGTTAAAACGCGCCATCAAAAACAAGCTTTTTGTGCATGATACTATTTCCCCTTTTCGGCCTTGAATCTCTCTGGGCTTCAAAATCTTTACCAGCAGAATGAATCAGTTCGCAGTTGCAGTTCGAATAGCACTAACGCTTTCAAGTCTTTTCACTTACAGCGCAATTGACCCATGTGCGATTAATTACTTCGCTATCCCTGTCAAAACCTAGTTTGACTGCGTTACAACAAGTACTCGAGGTGGTTTAAGACCTATTTTGGAATTCTTTAAGATAAATACACTTACTTTGTTTGATAGACAGCATAATTCTACACTGCTATTAAGGAATGTTTAAGAGATAAGACACTAAAGACATTAAATTAAGATAAGCATCTACAGTCATTGGTCCAGTCTGTTGTGGCAGTTCACTAAGAGTAAGTACTGTTGGTGAGAGAGAGAGAGAAAGAAAGAAAGAAAGAAAGAAAGTGAAAGGGGGTTGAGGGGGCAATGTGTAGGACTGAAATAGAGTGCATGTGACAAAGAACAAATTGGGGATATTGATTTAGTACCTCAGTTAAGGGAGTCTATCGCTTGTGCAAAAATACACCAATACTCAGTGAGCAAGAAAGAGTGAAATAGAGCATGCAAGATACAAACACCCAGATTAAGAGGCAGTAGTTTAAACCTGAAGCAAAATAAATCTTTCAAAACTTAAAAAAAATATACAAATGCACACTCACACACAAACTACAAAAACCATTATATCAGAATAAAACTCTACAAAGAACATTTGGAATATATACTGTATAATCTTATCATATTCTAAGGGTTGTGATTTCTTTTTTATCGGTTGTCACAAGTAATCAGGAGTTTGGAGTATGAACAGTATTTCCGAAAAGCCGGAGGTATTTACAGAGGAGACATGGCCACACACTCACGGACAGGATGAACGAGGAGTTACAGGGGCCCAGCTGTGAGGCAGAGGAGGCAGGGGGCAAGGGGGCTCGGGAAGGGCCGGATTTAGACTCTTTGAGGGCAAATAAATCGATTGTTGTGAGAAGTCGTTTTTCTCATCTTTGTTTGGGAGGGATTTTTCTGTGGCTTGGAATTGGGCATTCATGAGCTCAGAGTGGGGTAGGAACGTCACGCATTAGGTGCTGAAGTACACTGTGAAGAGAAGCAGATCAGATTTATCGTCAACATTCGAGAAACTGTACGTAATATGAAATATGATCTTATAACGAGTTACTCTAAGTATTTTCTACTTTTCAAGTATTTGCCACCTTTTCACTATCCAAGACAAAGGAAAGACCGGAAGTCATTTATTCCTAATGGAGAGTAGTATGGGAGTGGCGTGGCGTTTGATCATATGTGTATGCTGAATTTTCTGATATAATTTGAGCTTTGGAAACACTAAAATATTTGATGTTTTGCAGCTAGGCCATATGCAACTGCCACAGCATCAGATTAGTGGAGATGCAAGTGAAATGTATAATATTTTCCAACCTGTAAAATGGGCAGTTATGAATAATTAAGTCAGAAATGAACTTATAATTGTTTATTTACATTGATTAGAAAAAATACTTTTTTTCAAACATGTTGGCTGTAATTTGTTTTGTGTGGATATATTCACACTCATACAATGGTGAATAAGATCGGTATAACAGCGGATTTTTTTAACATTCCATGTGACTGCCACTAGGGGGCAAAATGTGACGATTGTACCAAGTATTGTATGAGAATATCGGATAGTGGAAAGGCTGTTTTAATTTTAAAGGAAAATTCCGTGTTCAACATGCAATTTTCGCTCAAAATTTTGTACGTCAGTTTGTGAAATCAAACACAAATACCAAGTTGACTGTAAAGAGTGATTAAAGGACAAGTTTACAGATTTTCAACCAACTTTGTATTTTTACTATGTGTACTATTTCTTCATGTTACCTGCACTCAGATCTCCCGGTTTACTGGTCAGCTAAAATCCGCTGGATGGCACAAAATGCTACATCTTTTGACAGCTCCAGGGCTTTAGTTAAAACTACAGATTTATACATTTTTATATCCCCACCTACAAACAGCCCAGTGCAGCATGGGTGTTGAAGCTCCCTACCTTTTTAGCACACAGCCCTCTTTCTATGTTTTTGCTAGTCATGTAGCACTGATTATAAAAAAATGCCTTTCTACGGCATAGACAGCCAAGTTTTATCTTGCCAGAGGCAAATTACCCATTTAAAACTGAATTTCCTTTTACAAACAAATCATTTCTACGGTGATGTCTTCGGTTCACTTAGTTTTGTCGTGGCCACGACATAATAACTCGTGGGAACGTGATCTTATGTCGTGGTCTCGAGATGCTATGTTGAGGGAACAACATCCATTTCTTGTGGCCATGACTTCTTATGTTGAGGGAATGACATATTTTTCTCGTGGCCACGAGTTAATGTGTAAACAAACCTGCGTGACCATAGCAACCCGGGATTATCAGAGATGGATAAAACATTTTTCATTTTATATTTGTATATTAATATTATTATTAAATTAACTTGTTAGGGCTATATTTTTATATTTATTTCATAAATAAAATATTTTCTTATTTCCCCTTTCAATTCGTGTATCGCTTTACCTAATTAACGTTCTGTATAATTATGTTAGTATTTGCTAGTCTACCATATATTTTGCAAATACTGTAAACGCCTGACAATTATGCCAATACAGTTTTGACTTTATGATTGTATTCATGCCCGTGTGTGATAATAAATGAGCGTGTTGTGGTTTCATTTACAAATGAAACTACGTGAATGATTAATTCCTCAACGAAACACTATAATATTTATAATTATTAATTTGCAGAAATAAAATGAAATATATGTTAAATTCAACCTTTAAACTGCACTTCCAGTTGGCTATAAATTCCAGTCAGCATAATCAAAGCTTTACTGGCATATCGAGCATTTACAGTAGGCTATTATTTACAAAACGTTATGTAAAGAGATCGAAATGAAGGGAAAAACGAATATGCTATAAAAATATAATAGGCTAATAATAACAACAACAACAATAATATACAAATATTACGGAAAAAAGATGATCAGTTAATTAGGTACAAGACTGTGGGATGGATAAAAATGTTTTCTTGTAGGCCTATTTTATTTTATGTACTTTATGAAACATTTAGTCATGATAAACTTAATTCGAATGCTGTCTACATCGCTTGCAATAGCCTACAGTCCGGTAGCCTAAGCCTATGGTTAATATAATAATTAATAATTTCTTAATTCAAAACAAAACATTAATAAATCTATCTCCGATAATCCCGGGTTGCTATGGTCACGCAGGTTTGTTTATGCATTAAACTCGTAGCCACGATAAAAGGATGTTGTTCCCTCAACGTAGCATCTCGAGGCGACTTCACATCGCGTGGCCACGACATAAAGATGTCGTTACCTCGACAAAACGATCTCGTCCACGACAAAACTAAGTGAACCGAAGATGTCCCCTCCCGGTCACCGTACATTTCTGCATTTGAGATTCGAAAAATATTTTCCCCGTTGTTTTAACCCATAATATTCCTTTGAAAATCAATAAGAATATTGTCATTGCTTACCAATGATTATAATGAGGACAATCGCGCATATCACCCCCAGGATAATCATCATCTAAAGGAAAGAGGCAAAAAGAGGGAGAATGAGTTGAAAAGCAGTAAAAAGTAGACTATGAAGACCCAACATTCACACATTTGATCCAAAAATTTATTTTGAACTACTTTTTGTTTTGAGGATAGGAGGATTTTTTATATTATTGTAAAATATACAATTTTAAGCTGTGAATACAAATTTTAATTTTTGACTTCAATTTTTTTTAGATTTACTGTTAGCTGTTTGCTTGATTTAGATGTGTTGTTATGAAAAATCCATTGCCTTTTCAGCCTTACTCGAGGCACTTTTTGTGTTGTTTACCTTGGCATTCTTCCACCAGTATTTATTCTTGAGCTTGGCGGCACTGGTCTCAAATTGTGAGGCTCCAGCCTGCAGGGCATCAGCCCGATCATCCAGTTCTGACAGCTTCTGGTCCCTCTCCAGAACCTTGTCTACGTTCACACGCATAATGTCCACCACCTGAGAAAGGATGAAGGTGACTCTTAGTAAACTGTGTCATAAACGTGTCTTCTGAAAATGCACTTATAGATGAAAGAAGGCAAAGAAAACGGGCTCACTCACCTCATCCACCTGAGCCTGTGTCTGCTGTAAGCGACGGTTGCTGGTGAGGTTAGGGGGAGGCTGGTTACCTCCTTCTGGGGCACCGGCAGGGCCTGGGGCAGACCTGCAAACCAACATACAGGCTTTTGTCAAAACTTCAATATTACTGAGGTAATAGCAAGTCTACTTGCTAATGCCAATCTCAGCCACCAGAGGAAGACAAAACTCTGAATAAAGGTCACCTCTGAAGGATCCCTGGATATAATCCCTGTTTAGTAAGAAAGGAAATACTTTTTCCTACTGGGATCTCTTTTTTTATTTATTTATATATTTAAATGGAGTAAATGAGCTAGTAGTAAAGCTTACCATATTTTTATTCTTATTTACCAGCCTTTTTTCATTCTCATTTACTTCCGCTCCTTCTCATTTACAATAGTCTATATTTAGACATCAAGTCTTGGTTCCTCTCACCTTCACTGACATGAAAAAATTTATTTGCACTTTGCTTTGTGTGAAGTGTATAATTTTAATGGTACTTATAGCCAGAACATAATAGTCTCTATCTATCTATCTATCTATCATCCAAGCATAAGAAGCAGAAACAGGCTTTAAGAGGAAATACTAAATACTACTATTATTATCATCAAGACTAATGGCTGCACGGATGCTACATTTCTCATTTAAAGCAAAATGTGTGTCAGTTCATGAAAAGGAATTTGATTAAATGACACACCGAACATTTGTCCTGAGCTCTTACGGCCTGGTTATGCAAGGCTATTTTTCCGATGCTAACTGACAAATTCCAAATAAATGAATAAGAAAGCATCGTACATTTACTGCATTTTACGCTAATATGAGGTTAAATAAATTGTTTCTGGACTGTTCCTTACACACGACTGGTAAAGGCATCCCTTTACCCTTCATTAAGCATGTGTGTGTGTGTGTGTGTGTGTGTGTGTGTGTGTGTGTGTGTGTGTCTCTCTGTCATTGTTGCGTCACAATCAACATACATTTTATCAAATAACTGGACCAGATGTTTACATTTGTTACTAACTGATACAAATCTGTTTTTATGTAAGCTAGAACCTTAAAACAGCAGATTGGTCATGTCAAAATATCACACTCCAGGCCCAGTGATGCTTTAATATGAGTATACAATAGGGGAGGTAATATGGACATTATTGAAGCTGCGCGCCATTTGCAGCCTCGATTATTTAAACCAGTTAAACGAGCGTGTCTAGAAAATACTAGTATACACGGCCATCTTTCCTGCAGAGAAACACCTGCGCCCTTTGTGCCAGCCATTTGGCTTCAGTCTAACCAAATATCAATGAATATCAAGGCCTGGTTCCATAGAAACATGTTGAATGGGTTAGAGAATAATATAATTCGAAAATGTAACAAATTGCATCGCCCCCTTTAAATATATTATGTGGAAATACAGTGGGCCTTGGGCTATTTGAGACAAATCCCAGTGGGCTTTTGAATTGACATCGAAATTATCATAGGGACAGGGATGTTGGTGGACAAATATATCAATTGCAATAGCCTACATAATTTTAATTCATAAATTATTTTCATTCTAAAAAGCGCTCGACCAATTCCAGCCAAACCAGTCCAATCCGGTGTCTATGCGTGATTCTATCTCAGCTGCTCATACCAAACATGAGAATAAAGCGAAAAACATCTATATTATAAATAAACTCGTTCCCATACAGCAATTTACTGTATAGAAGCAAATTTTGTATGTCAGCGGTAGCAACTAAAATGGAAAAACATTGGCCATTAGGAGCCTATTTATAGACGATTATATAGCAGGTGCGCTCGTCAGAATTCAATGGAAATACGCAATAGATGTGGAATAATACGAATATACAATCAAATATAAACCTACGGTAATATGGAATAAGATTATTTTGTTCATACATATTCTTATTTGTAAACCACGTTCTATTAACAAGTGGCAGCAGCATCATAATAATCGAGCAAAGAAAGAGGTTCTAAACTAGATTACGAAAATTAATTTCAATTAAACCGTACTCACATTTTGAACCTGGTTTTGTGTGCGTCTACAATGTGTGGATGAACGCGCTGCTTCAGGCGTTTCTCCCCGTCTCCGGGATAAATAATGCACTCTCCAGGTTATTCCAGTAAAGCGGTATTCCTTAAAGGTTTGTATTTATTTATTTCCAGCGCCTCGCTATTATTGCCTTTATAAGAAGGGCGCTCTACCGCTACTCTCTTCTGTCACTATGAACACATAAAAAATAGATGTTCGGATTAGGCGAACAAAGATGGCTCGTTGACGTCACTCGTCATCCGGGAAGCTGCATGTTGGAAGCAGTGCAGTGACCATGAGAGACAGGAGATGGAGGACACATTGCTTGTTGACAGTGTGACAAGACGGGACAGGGCACGTTTAGGCTATCCGTGTGGAACACTTTCAACAGTATATGTAAGAGGACGTGGGATGGGGTTCATGGATTGTAGATTGTATTTGCACAACATGCCTTGTGGTTAATTTATTTATAAATAAGGATTGCTGAAACAAACAAAATGGCGGTCTATGAAGGGATGAATGGGCTTCCCAGGCTGCGTAAACACTTGTTAGTTATCATAATGGGAAATATGAAAACATTTAGATTTCTGGAGCAGTGTTATTGTAAAGCATCCTGACAGCACATGTGCCGACAATACAATTTCATAATACTTTTAGCACTAGACTAAGTAAATATTGTGTGTCTACTCATGTTGCCTTACGCGGTATACTTTGTAAGATGACATCAAAAGGTAATAGTACAAACGGAAAAAGTGTTTGGCAGCGGTGGGATTCGAACCCACGCCCCCGAAGAGACTGGAGCCTTAATCCAGCGCCTTAGACCGCTCGGCCACGCTACCGTTGGGAAGCAATTCACTCCTAGGAATCTAAAACTAACTCTTAAAACGCTTGTCATTTAGGTTTATATTCAGGCCATATTTAGGTTTATACATCATCTATAAAGAAAGTTGTATTATTTCATTATTTATTAAACCACTGAAGTTTTATTAATCACATATTTTATTATACTTATCATCAAAGTGACAAAACCGTTATATTTTAAAAAGAATAGAATATGTATTTAGAAAAATACACTTTTAGAGTTTAAGACATGATTACTTAAACCACTAGATGTCGCTATATGCATGTAGTATTCATATGGTTTTCATCAGATATCTCTGCCAAGAAAAACTTTACCATAACACAAAATGAATGCGACGTGTAAAACCACGAATTCAAGTGACGATGTTTAAACCTCAAAAATATTTTTTTACATAATGTAATGTAGCAGAACTGTGCTTCATACACCCACTTCAAAAAGTTTACTGATCAGTTCTGATAGGAGATTTTGTATTACCATTTCTAGAACAGTAATTTAATATTAGTCTAAATGGAATTCTTAACAGCAATTCGATGTAAATACGTGTTATTTACACGTTTTGCGAGTAAGCGAAATTCACAGCTTCCTCTGTGTGGGAACACTTAGCCCTTCCTCCTGACTCATATTAGCGGTTTTCTAAATAAATAAACGCATATTTTAGGTGTTTTTATAAAATATTTTTAATGAAAACCTGAAATGGGACTTATATCTGTATTAATTTTACGGTTACACGAATAAATAGCGAAAAGCCCATCGGTTTCAAAATCCACCAATGGGATCGCAGGAAACGCCAGCATGTTAGGTCTAAAAGAAACTGAATTTAAAATCTATAGTTTCACTTTTAAAAAACGCTAAAACGTTTCTCTTGTACTAGTCATTGAATGTATGACTACATACGTGATGTGTACTTTGAATTATTTTGAACGAGTTAGAATCACAACCATGATTGAAAATACTTGCGCGGTTTAACAAAACCTTTCCGAGACCTTGATTGAAGTACATTAGTAGGTTTATTGCTTATTTGTATACTTAGAAATGTGGTTTCTGAACGTGATGAGATGATTTTATGAATACGTGATTATAGACGGTATTCGTTCAGAGTTTGCAACACCTAAACAAATCTTGTCTGAATTTTGCGTGTTGATTGAACCTGGTGAATACAAGATATAGGACCTATCGATAGATTCCCTATTAACGGTTATTTCTATGGGTCGCCATATTGGAATGGTTAAAGCAGGTCTAGGAATACTCGAGAGCAAACAGACTGTAACCCTAGTTTTACGCATGTGTGAATATCTGTATCTGCAATAGACTTCAGATGATTTAGCAAAGGATGGAAAACCCGTTTTCTCTACACACACACAAAAAACTGTTTACCCACATTCAATGATCATTATGTGTATTCCAAAAAAATACTTTTAAAGAAAGAGCTCGCTGGCGCCGAGGCTTAGTTGGTTAAAGCGCCTGTTTAGTAAACAGGAGATCTTGGGTTCGAATCCCAGCGGTGCCTTTTGAGATTCGCAAATCGTGATTCTTGTATAAGTATGACTGATAAGAAACTAGATGAAGAGCTCAATAATGTTTTTTTTATGGATTTTGTGAAAAAGATGACCAGTTGCAAGTTACAAATTGGAAGCTATATTTTTGAAGACATATCTAAAGATAATAGCTAAAAATAAAAGTTGAAGTTCTGTGCTCTTTGATACATCCGGAAATTGAATGTTTTAGTGACGTGATAGTTTCTTAATTTAAAATAATTAGAAAACAGTTTTGGCAGCGGTGGGATTCGAACCCACGCCTCCAGGGAGACTGGAGCCTAAATCCAGCGCCTTAGACCGCTCGGCCACGCTACCCTATTCTGCCAGCAAAAAAATGCTATACAAATTAATACAGTGGTCAGTTACTGTGAGTTTGCGGACGAAATTATTTGCTTTTCAATAACCGTTTTCTTTAGATTACCTGATGGTGTCAGTGTGCCCACATACTTTCGATAAATTCGCATGAAACAATAATATGAATCAGATAAACAAACCAAAGTAGTTTTTATGTGACCATATCCTTTATTCTGGCCTCAAGATTTGTTTTGTTTAAAGAATACAAATCTACCCAGATAGCAAACTGACATAGAATAAACGTAGAATCGACGTTTCTCGTGGCGTCGAAACGACGTTGATCTCCGACGTCGATCCAGCATCGTTTTGCTCATCGGGGTAACGTTGATCCAACGTCAGGCACGCCATTCTAAACTAACGGAAAATCGAAGCAATTGGTTCCCTTACCTAACGCTGCATCGACGTTGATTTTCAGTTGGTTGAAACGACGTCACAGAATCAACATAACATCGATCTAATTGGTTTGCTTACCTAACGTTAAAACGATGTTGATTTCAGCTGGGTAAAATGACGTTACTATTAACATTTTTTAAAATCTCACATACTTAATACTAGATAAATTAGCCTGTATATGTAATAATTTATTAAACACACATCACATTCAGTCATAATTTCTTTATTATTTATACAATACAGTTTATACACACAGTTACAAATACATGTTTAGATCACAAACCTATATAAGTCTAGCAAAGAAAATGCATTTACACTCAAATACACACAAAGAGGTATAAAGTATATTATAGGCTAATATAAATAGTGTCAAGTAACAAATTAAAAGCTATATTCACTTAAGAATAAAAATATCATGTTATTACCAATGTGTTTCACTTTTATTTTCAGTGGGGCACAAAAG
>NW_015557134.1:1141-2187 GCF_001515605.1 Sinocyclocheilus anshuiensis | reverse complement strand
TGGTATTTGTAGATAAGATCATGGTAGAATGACCTGCCTATCTCAATTCGAGCAGCTGAGTCTTTAGCCATTTTCCAAAAACATCTAAAGACACATCTTTTTCATCAGCACCTGATCAAGTAATACTAGCGCTTACCTTTTCTATTCAATTCAATTCTATCATTTGTAAAAAAAAAATAAAAATAAATAAAAACTTTTTTTGTAAAATGTGTACTGTGCTAGACTAAGTGAGACCTAACCTAACATTCGTGGTCAGAATTATTGGCACCCTTAGTAAATATGATCAAAGAAGCCTGTAAAAATAAATATGTACTGTATAAAATGTCACAAATCTCCCTGGAAGAGGATGCGTGTATATATTGTCTTAATACAAGGTGAGGAGGATAATTTGAGTGGCCAAAGACTCTCCACAAAGATCTGTCAGGTGATCTCCAAACTCATCAGGCAATATAGGAGAGACTCAGAGCTGTTATTGTGGCAAAAGGAGATTGCAAAAAGTACTGAATAAAAGGGTGCCATTAACTGTGGCCGATGTGTATAAGAGAAAAACATTTATTTCCTAATGAGCTTCCCCCCACCCCCTTTTTGATCTTTTATCAAAAAGGATTAATGATGCAGATTTATTTTCACAGGCTTCTTTGTTCATATTTACCAGTAATTCTGACTACGACTGTATAGCCTATGCAAATGTGCAAAACTTGCTCATAACTTTACATTTTTGATTCGAGTGTGTGAATGTGCTTTGCCCCACATTCTCTGCAGCAACTCTAGCCTAACTGTGAGCACACAAGTTTCTTAATTTGTGATTTGTAGAATAGGATTTGTGCACCTCAGAATTTGAAAAGGTGTAACCGTTGTGTTTGTTAGAGAGAATGAGTAAAAAAAAAAAAAAATCCTAAAAAAAGTCCTAAAAAAACATTTTCTGTGACTTCAAATTTACCAATATGCATGTGTGACTATTCATTACAACTACAAATTCCACTGTCACAGTTGCTCAGGTTTGCTATAATAATACCTTCACAGAACATGGTAGTAGTCAGCCATCC
>NW_015557134.1:0-528 GCF_001515605.1 Sinocyclocheilus anshuiensis | reverse complement strand
AATGTATTAAAACAGAGCTGTTGTAATGATTATTATCATTATTATTGTCTTACTTTTTATTTTATTTTACAGAACAACAGTAAAATTACAATACTAACATTTATGAATGTTTATGGAGTTATTGCTTTTTCTCAACTTTTATTTTGGCGGAAACACGCAGGAAGATCTCAGTGCTTCTTTTTGTTGACAACAGCAGATTTATGAATGAGTCTCATTACGAATATGTTGCACGTATTGCATTGTCACATGCCTTGTAAAAATTCATAAAAATGTGATTACAGTCATTAATGCATTCAGTGTGAATTTGAAACATTTCTAAAAGAAAACCAATTAGAGCGTTATCAAAAAGCTGTAACATGCCTCTAGAACAGACATAAGACAAAATAATCACTAAGTAAAGGTGTAACAAAATGTCTCTAGAATAGACATGTATGAAAAAAACAAAAACATAAATCCCGATTTTTTTTGCCATGCATTGGTCAAAGAGCTCTTTGTGGCGTTGCCTCAGATGTTGAACTAGATTTGTTG
>NW_015557133.1:369336-376913 GCF_001515605.1 Sinocyclocheilus anshuiensis | reverse complement strand
TTTAAGTTGTTTCCACTATCAAGAAAAAAATGCAAGTGAGTGATCACGCTGGCGCCTCCATGTCCTGCAAAGTGCGCTTCAGCTTCCACTCTTCACACAAACGATTAGATATGCGCCTAATAGTGCACATTTATATCGTTTAAACATTTAAACTAACATTGTGATATGCTTGAACTGTTTTATATCTATAGATTTTATTTTAGGCAAGTCATGATGATTTGAGAAGGCTAAATTGATGAAACATAGGCTATGATCAGCTCACTGTCTGCAGCTGGCTGCTTGGTCTTTACTTTAAAAAAAAAAAACTTACATTTAACGAACAAAAAATGCTCCAAACGTTTTTCTACATTAACTTTTTAAAGAGCAAAAGACTGATAAATTCATAATTAATGGCAAGGCTGGTTCAGTCGACAGAAATACGGGACACACGGGCCTATAATTTACCAAATAAATTAATACCATTAATTTAGGTCTACTAGTAGCCTACAACAAAACGCTCCGGTTACTATCGTAACCTCGGTTCCCTGAGAGCGGGAACGAGACATCACGGACCGTTATGGGAACTCCTTCCCTTCCAACTTCTTCCCTTCCAACCTTTCCTGAAGTCCTATTGGCTCCCACCAGTCCAGATGACTGGCCAATTGAGCGAAGTATACAAATCGCATGCAAATACTGACGAGCTCGAGAGGCAGTATAAAATGCGGTGCACGCGACAATTACGTCAGAATCTGATACTGAGCGCAGCTTAGCTGGTCGAGCAGCGAACACGGCGACCACCGTGATGTCTCGTTCCCACTCTCAGGGAACCGAGGTTAAGATAGTAACCGGAGCGTTCCCTCTTGAGCTTTCACGAGACATCACGGAGATATTTCTCCTGTATGGGAACGATATTCAGTCCCGCCGTGAGAGAGGCTATGAGCAGCCTGTACAAGTTAAGGCTACGAGCAACCTGTACAAGTTACACACTCAGCGAAGATAGAACACACACAATTCCCACAACCAATAGCAACGCTTGTTAGGCGGGCTCGCAGCTGATAGGTGGAGATAAGCCAATGAGCGTCTAAAGCCCAGGCATGCGTTTGCATATCTGGTCATTAATAACTTTGGCTGCGCTGAGAACAGGGCAGAAGCAACAACATCTCCTCCCTGATCTTGCATAACACCAGTGGCAATATCTTGATTGGAGGAAACGCATACAGCCTGGCTGCTGGCCAGTGCGATGTCAGAGCGTCCCCTTCCAGCGGGGAGTGAGACAGGGAGAAGAACAGCGGGCAGTGCACATTCTCGCTCATGGCGAAGAGATCCACCTCCGCTCTCCCGTAGCGGGTCCAAATCATCCGATACGACTCGGCGTTCAACCTCCACTCTCCTTGAGGAATCCCCTTCCTCGAAAGCATGTCCGCCCCGCGGTTCAGGAGACCGGGGATGTGCGCTGCTCTGATGGAGAGAAAGTGACGGTCCGCCCATAGCAGGAGATTCGCTGCTTGCTTGTACAAAGCCCTGGAACGTACGCCTCCTTGGTGATTTATGTACGAGACCACGGACATGTTGTCGGTGCGAATCAGTACCTGTCGCTGTTCCAGCTGCGGCCGCAAATCCTTTAGAGCTAAGAACACTGCATCCAGCTCCAAGCGGTTTATGTGCCACCGGCTCTGGGGTTCTGCCCTGTCATCACCCCGAAGCCGGCATGCCCTCGCACACTACTCCCCAGCCGCGAGTCGATGCGTCTGTCTAAACACCATGAGTCCCAGCAGCCTCTGAAATTCCTTCAAGAGAACAGAGTTGCCCAGTCTGAAATGGTGCAGGGAAGACAAAATGGCCACCGAGCACTCCCGAGAGAGGCGGACTCGCATCTCCACTGAATCGAAGCACACTCCCAGATACGTTATAGACTGACTCGAGGCGAGAATGCTCTTCTGCATGTTGACACATAGCCCTAGGGACTCCAAGTGACGAAGCAGCGTGTCTATATGGCTGACTAGCGTGTCCCGGGACTGAGCTAAAATCAGCCAATCGTCCAGATAGTTGAGAATGCGCATCCCGCTCACTCTGAGGGGGGAAAGTGCTGCATCCATGCACTTCGAGAAAGTGCCCGAACGGGAGAACAGAGTATTGGTACGCTGTGCCCTCGAAAGCAAACCTCAGAAAGCGTCTGTGATGCGGTGCTATCTGAATGTGAAAGTATGCGTCCTTTAAGTCCACGGATGCAAACCAGTCCCTGGGGCGAATTTGCGCCAGGATTTGTTTCAGCGTTATCATCCTGAATGGACGCTTGCAAAGCGCTCTGTTGATGGGCCTGAGATCTAGAATCGGGCGGAGTCCCCCGTCTCTTTTGGGTACCACGAAATAGCGGCTGTAAAACCCGCTCTCCAGCTCGCTGGGAGGGACTCGTTCTATCGCTCCTTTTTCGAGCAGACTGCATACCTCTTGTCTCAGAACCAGGGCGTTTCGGGGCAATGTTAGAGACTGCACCACGCCATTGAAACGGGGTGGTCTGCGTCTGAATTGAAGGGTATACCCACGCTCTATCACACCGAGTAGCCAGCGCGAGATTCCCAGAATAACTTCCCACACGCTCAGGAACTGACATAGCGGCTTTAGCGGCTTGGTCGTTGGATGCGCCAGCAAGTGTGGGCGGCGGCTCTGCACTGCTCTGAGGCGGGGCGAGCGGCACCGCATTGACTGAGGGAGGAGAAAATAGCTCTTTTTGTCAGAATGTATGCATTTTTATTGAATGAACATCCAACACACAAACATTTGAAAACATGAACTTGTGGCGCTTGGGAGCCGGGCCACTCGCGGGCGAGAGTCACGTCGCGGGCTCCTCTGCTGGCCGTGGCATTTCCTCCCGGGACCCCAGGCCTTCCTCCGGACATCCGGCTCCTGGCGAGGAGCAGTAGCCATCGCCGTCTGCTGCTGGAAAGCGCGCCTCGGCATCACGTGACTCATGGCTTTGGCGCGCTTTTGAACCTCCGCGAAGCGCTCAGTAATGGACTCCGCGGCGTCACCAAAATGGCCGGAGGGAGTCACAGGAGCGCTCAGCAGCACTTTACGGTCAGCATCCTTGAGGTCCTGCAGCACTGCCATGGCGTGCAGCGCGGAAGCCACCTCGCCATCAGACGCATACGCTTTATTGGCAAGGTGGCTGGTAGTCCTGCACGGCTTTGAGGGGAGGCTGATGTCTGAGCCTAGGGTCTTGGCTGCTGCAGGACACAGGTGCGCAGCGACGGTCTCCTCGACTGGGGGAGAGCGCACGTACCCGTGGGCCTCCGCCCCATCCACGTGGGAAAAAATGGCCTGTGTGGCAGAGTGTACGCGTGCTGATTGGGGCGCAGATCATGTTTTCACCAGCTGCTCATGTACGTCAGGGAAGAAGGGGACCGACGTCCTCGAGTCAGCTTTCCGGGTGGACCGGAAATACCAGTAATCAAGCTTACTCCTGGCAGGCTCCTCCTGAGGACGCCAGGTAAGCTCTGGAGGACTCCAGGTAAGCTCCAACTCCTGGACAGCCCTTGACAGAACCCTCATGAGCTCCTCCTGGAGGTCTGGGGGCCCCATGCTGTCCGGCTGATCGGACTCCGATCCCGCCCAATCCTCCCTCTCCGAGGCCGAGATGGACATCGAGTCATCCCCCTCCTCCTGGTTAAAGGACACAAACTCCGTGATGTTGGAAGGAGGGCGGAAGCAGTCCTCGGGGAGTGAGACCAGGGAACGGGGTGACCCATCAACCGTGCATTATACAAACGCGCTTTCAAAATGACAACGCTAAAGCTGTTACTCGCACAGATTTGACCTGGAGATTGGTTTATTTCGGTGGACCTGAAGGACACATATTTTCATATCCAGATCGCCCCTCGTCACAGGTGCTTTCTGAGATTTGCATTCGAAGGCATAGCATATCAGTTCACGGTGATGCCGTTCGGGCTAGCGCTGGCGCCGCGTACATTTACGAAATGTGTGATTGCGGCACTTTCCCCTCTGAGAGCGAGCGAAATATGCATATTGAATTATTTGGACGATTGGCTGGTCTTGGCCCATTTACAGTATAGAGACTGAACCCCGGGACAGTGAGGCTGATCTGGGAACGGTTCGGGAAAGCGGAGGTAGACTTGTTCGCGACAGAGGAGAACACACATTGCCCTCTGTTCTTCTCTCTGTCACGCTCTCCCCTTGGCGGGGATGCACTCACGATGCTGTGGCCGAATGCCCGTCTGTATTCCCCCCGCTGACGATTTTGTCACAAGTGCTGCACAAAATCAGAGAGGAGAAGGCGTCAGTGTTATTAGTCGCTCCGTACTGGCCGAACAGGCCTTGGTTTCCCGATCTGCTGGAAATACTTACGGCTCCCCCGTGGCTGATCCCGCTGAGACGGGATCTCCTGTCTCAGGCGGACGGCTCGGTATGGCACCCCAACCCCGAATGGTGGAAACTTCAAATGTGGATGGTGTGCGGGTACCGGTAAACCCGGGCTCGTTGTCTCGCCGTGTGATGGACACGATTACTGAGGCGCGAGCCCCTTCTACGAGACGCCTGTACGCCTGTAAATGGGCAGTGTTTGAGAGATGGTGTGAATCGAATGGTCCCGGGGAATGGGACCCAGAAAACTGCCCCGTGTCTGACATTCTGAATTTTTTGCAACAACGAGTGGATGGCGGCAGTATGCCCTCCACTCTTAAGGTTTATGTTGCAGCTATCTCAGCCTTTCACACTGCTATTGACGGGCGCTTAGCGGGAAAACACGATCTAGTGATCAGATTTTTGAGAGGTGCGAGAAGACTAAGGCCTTCTCACCCTCCTACAGTGCCATCCTGGGATCTGTTGCTAGGGGCGCTAACCCTCCCGCCCTTCGAGCCACTTCAGACTGTCGGCTTGAGGGAGCTCTCACTTAAAACCACGCTGCTGCTCGCCCTTGCTTCGGTCCAGCGCGTGGAGGATTTGCAAGCGCTCTCTGTGAATGCGGACTGCATGCAGTTTGGACCAGGTGATTGTAACGTCACGCTCAAGCCAAGATTGGGCTACGTGCCTAAATCGCTCTCGACACTGTTCAGAGTGGTGGCGCTTTCTGCTTTCACTTCAGAGTCAGAGACTTCATCGGATGCGCCCCCGAATCAGGTGTTGTGTCCGGTGCGGGCTTTGCGAGTTTACATCGACCGCATGGCTCAG
The DNA here is from genome assembly GCF_001515605.1 of Sinocyclocheilus anshuiensis. Lineage (NCBI taxonomy): Eukaryota > Metazoa > Chordata > Actinopteri > Cypriniformes > Cyprinidae > Sinocyclocheilus > Sinocyclocheilus anshuiensis. Next base: position 371,750 of record NW_015557133.1, on the reverse strand, counting down.
TTTCGGCAATCTGTTGTTGTCTCCAAACAACGGCTATCACATTGGTTGGTCGACGCTATTGCCTTGGCAATTCCCCTAGCCGTGGAAGGGAATGTCCTATTGGTGTCAGAGCTCATTCGACGAGGGCATTTCTATCAAAGATATTTGTATGGTGGCTGGATGGTCTTCGCAGAATACCTTCGCCAGATTCTACAATTTGGACATGTGGTCATTAGCCTCACAGGTCCTGTCGGTGAGTACGACCCATGGTTCTACCTGCAACCTCTAGCCGTTTGACTGTGCTGGTGGTTTCGACTAGGTGACAAAATCACAAGTAGGGGGATCGGGGGTGGGGCCATCGTTATATTCAGACTGTGGCGCCCCGGATGCGGCCGTTCTCTTTGTGTGTATATTGTTGCTAGTATTGTGCCCGGCTTTGCCGCTCACATGCTTCATTGCACTGTTATATTACATACTTGTATGCATGTATTTGATATGACTATAATGTCTTAGCCTTTGTAGAGCGACGGCGCTGCATCTCCCTCAATAAGAGACCTGCCACCGGACATGGATTCTGAGTCACCTGATTGGATCCCTAAGCAGGAATCTACATCCAATCCCCTCGAGGCATGTCGCAGGGTCGTATTTGATTGGTTGAGGATTAATTTTAATGTTAATTAATTTTAATCTCCGGTTACTGTAGTAACCTCGGTTCCCTGAGAGACGGTAACGAGACATGGCGTAGGCCGCCGTGTTCACTGCTCAGGTCTGCTGTGCTGTTGATTCAGTCGGAAGATTCTGAGCTTATGCCGCCAATACGGCGCATTATATAGAGGCGGGGGCCCCGCCCCTATTCGCCGTCTTGGCTGGCATTGGCCTGTGAGAGTTGCAACTTCACTGGCGTTGTGCAATAAGATTTCAGGTAGGTTAGGAAGGAAGGGAGTCCCCAAGGCGTTAACACCATGTCTCGTTCCCGTCTCTCAGGGAACCGAGGTTACGACAGTAACCGGAGACGTTCTCTGGATCTTTTGTACAGGTCTATGCGCGAGTCACATGACAGAAAACTATGAATTCAGCTGATGACTTAAATCAGCTGGGTTAAATAATGAAGACATCCGAAAATGTGTAGTGCTGGGGAGGCTCAAGGAATGGTTTAGAAACCCCTGACCATAGATTATTTTGACATTTCCAGTTTCTTTTATTGGATCAAAGTGATTCCTTCCCTTGCCTCTAAAAGTGCTTTTGCCTTCTGCTCAGATGTAGATCTCTTGCTGGAGGTTTTCACCTTTAATCTTTTGCAGTTGCATTCAAAAAGTAGGGGGCAGAGGGCATTGAAAGTGACCCTAGTAAGAGGCTATAACCTGGAGTCACTGTGGCTCTGTCTGTTACAGAACAAAGTGGAAGAGCTCAATCAACGACTGAGACACGTTATTGATGGTAAGTCCATTCCCTTCTCTTTGGACTGGTTTAGTGATGCTGTATGAGCTGTTTTATGTACAGTTACTTGCACTGTGATTTAGCAGCTATGGTTCACAATGAGTGTTATCTTAAAATTATTTGCTTTTTGAAAGGGAATAGTTCACCCAAATATAAAACTCTGTCAGTATTTAGTCATTCTTATGTAATTTGCATGCTGTTATTGTTTCCAAGAAATGCAAAAGGAGAAATTTTGTAAGGAGAAACCTTTTCCTTACAAGGACAGTTCATAGTGACCACAGCTGTCAAAAACACATGATGTATGTATCTAAGAGTTGATAGTTCGACTTGTGTGCTATTGTCTTTTGGAGTTATGTGATATGTGACCTAAATTTATTCACTGATGATTACATTTTATGTATTTAGCAGATGCTTTAATCCAAAAGTGCCTACATTGCATTCAATGTGCGATGGCATTGCCACAGACTCTACTATTTGAACCACTATCCACCAGAGCTCAAATATTATTTACACTTGCATTCAAATTTGAATATGGTGCCTTTAGATATGTCTAAAGGAGCCCCAATATTCACTTTCATTGTGTGGAAAAGATCAGGGCATTGCCGAATTTTCATTTTATGTTCCATAGAAGAAAGTAAGTCATATGGAATACCATGCTGGTAAAGGGTAGTCAATTGTCAACTGACAATTTTTATTTTTGGGTGAACTAAACCTTCCCTGACTTGTTCAGCCAAAAATTAAAATTCTGTTTTCATTTACTCACCCTCATGTGGTTCCAGACCCAAAATTAGTTTTATGATTTAAAGGGGTCATATGATGCGATTTCAATTTTTCCTTTCTCTTTGGAGTGTTACAAGCTCTTGGTGCATAAAGAAGATCTGTAAAGTCTCAAATCCAAAGAGATATTCTTTATAAAAGTTCAGAGTCAACCACGCCTACCTAAAACGGCTCATTCTAACACGCCCCCACATGTCTACGTCACGATGTGGGAAGATTTG